>NC_134601.1:67237637-67462637 GCF_037038515.1 Microtus pennsylvanicus
GACCATCAGAAATCTTGAATGTCATCTTAATACCAAGTTCCCTATTTCCACTTTTTTCTTTTATAATACACAAGGGCCTCCCAAGATGGCCCAGTGCCTACAGATGCTTGTGCCGAGATGATGGCCTGAGTTTGCCTCCCTGGGTACAGTAAAAAGAAACAATTGAATCCTAAACGTAGCCTGCTACCTCCACGTGTATATTGGGACACACATGCAAAATACATGTGCACAAAAAGTAAAATATATGTGAATGCTAAAAAGCAAATCATGATATTTTAGGTATGTTTAACACATATGCAAACGAATTAACTATAGTGTATTGTAGAATAAAGAACACTAGAAAATGGCAAATGAATTTCTATTCATAAAAAGTTTTACTTTTGAAATATGATCTCAACCTATAAACCATAATGGACCGAACCTCACTATGTGACCCGGGCTGGCATCAAATTCTTGTCAAACCCTTTGCTTCCACTTCTTGAGTCCTGATATTATGGGTTTGAGGCACCACACCTAACATCAGGATTTACTTTCTGGAGAAAGGGGTCAAAAAGAAATACTGTGTAGACAACAAAATAATAAGGGCATATAACTGATGATCACTAAAACATATCAGAATGGCTGATGAGAAATGAGTGTGTTCTAAAGCTAAAACATTAAAAATAAGAACTAGAGAAACAAAATATGAGGGGGTAAGAGTGCAAATGATAAAGAACAGAACGTCACAACAGATATATTAGCTAATAATGGATCAAACACTGCAAATAAAGGATAAATATTTTCTGAACAGATAAAGAAGCAAGAACAGTAATACCTTATAAGTAAGCTAGAGAGTTTAAGAAGTGTGTGAGGGCTGGGAAGATGGCACAGCAGTTAGCATCACCGTCTGCTCTTCCAGAGGACCCGGGTTCAATTCCCAGCACCGACATGGCATCTGGCAGCTGTCTGTCACTACAATTCCAGGGGACCTGGCACCCTCACACAGGCCAATATCATGCAGGCCAAACAATAACACACGTAAAATAAAAATAAGTAATTCTCTTTAAAGTAGAAGAAAAGGATGCTGGCAACAGTTGTGAACCTGTCACTGCCTTTAGAATCATTTACTGCTAGTTGCTGGGAACAGTTTCTGTTCTCAGTTTAGGTTAGTCTACTTAGATTGTTGGTTTGCAAGTCTGCTGTTTGAGCATTTAGTCCCCAGTAGGCGGCATTGTTGGAGGACTGTGTGGAGCATCCCAGGCCTGTACCATGAGGGCAGGGCTTTGAAGGATGTTACACTTACCACTCACTGAATCTGATCTATAGGCTTTGCATCCTGTCCATTGCCACATGAGGAGTCTCCACCATGTGCCGCGGTCCCCATTAACAGCACCGTGATGGCATTGGTGAGACTTTTCCTGGGTAGGGAACCCATGTCAGACCAAATTGTGGGTAAGGAGTTTGTAGAAACAAGGTGATTCTAAAGCACTTGCATCACTAAAAGCCCACTCTCTCATGGTTGGGGACTCATGGATTCTGCATCTATCTGAATCTCCAGAGGTGGTGGATGACTCCAAAGGAACATCGTTGTCCAGACCCAACAGAGCTGATGCACATAAGACCTCACAGAGACTGTGAGATCACTCACAAGATCTGCAGGACCTCAAGCCAGATAAAATCCCAGCATGGAGGAGGGGAAGTGGACACAAAGCCCTACATATAGCAAGTAGCTGTTCGATAGATAGCTGCTTTCTCAATGGAGTGACACTGGGTATGGCAAAGACCCCCGAGAACAGGCCACATGCACAGTAGTTTCCAGTATAAATAGGACTCCATGGTTTTGTTGTTGACTTATACAAGGACTGTTGGTTTGTTTTAAGCAAGAGAAAGAGCATAATGTTAAGTTGGGAGGAGTTGGGGAAGGGGGAAAATATGGTAAAAATAAATGTAAAATTTAGAAATAAAGAATATTAAAAGTAAAATATGTATAATGATGAGGCACTGAGGAGATGGCCCTTGCAGAGGACCTGACTTCAGTCCCAAGACCCCAAATGGTGGCTCACAACTGCATGTTATTCCAGTTCCATGGGATATGACAGCGTCTTATGACCTCAGTGGGCAAATCCACAGACACCCACGCTGAGAAAATATCCATATGCATAAAATTAAAATAAACATAACCAGAAATAATAATAAGATATATAATTTGATCTGGATAGTGCACTTATCCAGAGGACCTGAGTTCAGTTTGCAGAAACTACTAACAGCCATCTGTGACTGTGAGGCCACCCTGGGCTATTCAACCCATGTGACATAGCAAGACACACATACACACAAACACACAAACACACACACACACACACGTTGTCCACATAGTCTGTACATTCATATATTTACTTCACCATTAGAGTGACTCCATATCATAAGTATTGTTGCCATCCACGTTGTACACAAAAAGCAAAGAGCCCAGAGAGGCTAAATAAGTAGCTCCCAAGTCACAGAGCAACTAAGATGTTACCGATGATGAAGTCATGCTTCCTACTCATCCTGATCATTGTGAGGTCAGGAAGCAACACGGGCCTTCACTATGTAACCATATGAAGGAGGCAGTAGATACAGAAAACGGAGAAACACCCAAAATGTCACATTCAGAGCTCATTTCCTAGACTCTGGAAACTACAAACTCTCAGCTCTATGATTTGGAAAAGGATCAGAAAGTCAAGGCAGGGGATCCCACGTGGGCCAGATACTGGTTGTCAGACTTTATTCACTGGAAGGGGTATATGAAAGAGAAATATGAGTGTATGAGGGGAAAGTGTGATGACAATTGATTGTCTGCCTCCCTAATTTTCTGCGGTGGACCAGAACAAAATCTACCTGTGATTGGAAATGTTGGCCCAGCCTGAAAAGAACAGAAAAGCTTCTCACCAGTATCTCTGTGGACATCTAGTGGTTGTAGATGTGAATGACACCTCATACAACATGTTCCTGTGGGTCCCAACAGTGAGGACAGGTAGGACCATGAGCAGAAGGGGAGAAGAGCCAGGGCTGTGAGAACAAGACACAGCCAGTCACTGGGAGGAGCTGCTCTGATGCGTTTCCTGGCAACTGTTGTCACGTCAACCACAGTGGGCGCTATGATGCAGAAAACTGATGTCACAAAGCTCCTGAAACTAGAGCTGGATTCATGACTTCATGTGTTCCAGGTAGAGACCAAGTCTCCACCCATCTAGCCTTGGTCTTGCGGAGATAGGAACCACAGAAAGGGCCTTAGCCCTGTTCTTCCTGCTTTCTATTCTGGAGGGCTTCTGGGCTCGAGATGGACACCCCTGGGACTCAGAGAATCTTACAGGACCTGCTCTGTAGGGACCATCCCCTTTCCTTGGCCAACAGGGACAGGTAGTACAACCTGCTGCTCTCCCCTCTGTTCAGCATCCCTGGGGCTTTTCTCAGGCCTGACTAACCCCTCATTCTTACCTTCCAGGATTAAGGTCTGAAGATTCTGCCTCCTCCCCAGGCTGAAGCCGTCCATCTACTACTGCAGTCGGCTTCAGTGCCTTTCCCGACTATGGCCAGACCAACTCGTTCTGTCCCAATGGTCCTAGGTGGGCTGTGTTGCCCACTCTTGCTTAAAATGCTTTTGTTGGTCAGGCCTAAAACATGAGCAAGAAAGTAGCTTCCAGATGGCTAGACTCACCCTGACTGGTATACAGTTTCATCATCTTCTCTTTCCACTCAGCATGATTTGGGGAAGCCTCTGCTGCCTGTTGCTAGCTGCTTTCTTCTCTCAGAGCTGGTGCACTGCCCCAAATGAGCTGAGGATAACCAAGATCTGAGCGAGATGTCCGGACACCAGACTGTCTCCATTGTACTGAAGGAAAAACACAAAAAGACCTAGGATTTGAGTATGATGGCAGTTGACACTGAAGCTATTAGGCATAGTGTGAGCTCTGGGAGGACCAACAGACCACAAAAGACATGCCATAGAACAATGGGTAGGCAGCCTAGGGTCCTAAGTGACATAAAGTTAATGTGGTGGCCTACCTGGGGTCAAGAGAGTAGGAGAATGGCAGTGGGAGACTAGGGATGGCCCAGCTCAGGTCCTTCCAAACAGGATGTGACCAACAATGGGTGCGGTGGTCCATAATAGCTGGATCAGATTAAAATAGTCTCAAGACTTCCTCTGCAGGGTAGCATGCAGAGTGTTCTAACCACATCCCCTAGTAAACTTTGAACTTAGCTTTTTTCTCTCTCTCTCTCTCTCTCTCTCTCTCTCTCTCTCTCTCTCTCTCTCTCTCTCTGTCTCTCTCTCCCTTCCTTACTTTCTTCATTTTTTTGATTTCTACCTGCCTTCTTTTTTTTTTTTTTTTGAGTTTCTCTGTGTAGCCCTGAAAATCCTGGAACATTCACTATAAACCAGACTGGCCAAGAACTCAGAGATTCATGTGTCTCTTCCTTCAGAGTGCTAGCATTAATGGCGTGTACCACCATAACTGACAAACTTCAGCTGTTTCTTAAACTTCTTTACATATTCTTGCATCTTATACACCTACTTACTTATAACAGATTGAATTTTAAGTAAGCTGGACTTCTCAGAAAAGCACAAAGTTTTTCTGGAAGTATCCATCCTAGGGGGAGCACAACGGAGAGAAGGACAGTAAGAAGAGAATTTTAGGTCATGTGCACACTAGAATCTAGGATGCTGCATCTCAACTTGGCCAGTTTGCTTTGCCTCCTTCATTGCTGTGCTTACACTCTTGAGTACTCGACCAACTACTGCATCCTATTGGAATTATTCCCTTTTGAGAACAAGAAGGATCAAATGAACAAATGAATGAAAGAAAGACACAGAAAGATGAAAGGAAGAAAGAGAGAAAGGAAGGAAGAGACTGCTGGTAAGGTCAAGAGGAGAGAAAAACAGAGATCCTCTCCACTTAGTAAGAAAACCAGTGAGGTAACTGGAAGTAGGAGTCAGGAGGGCGGAATTAGGTTGAGCAGTGTCACCTGATTTCTTAGCACTGATACCTGGACCTCCTTTCAGGCTAATCAAATTAGACCTTGGGCATAAGGCACATAATTCATTCTCTCTCTCTCTCTCTCTCTCTCTCTCTCTCTCTCTCTCTCTCTCTCTCTCTCCCTCTCCCTCTCCCTCTCCCTCTCCCTCTCCCTCCATCCTCTGCGTTTTGGGGGGGAGGTTGTTGTGAGGTGATGTGTGGGATATGTAAGCTCCTAGTATGATTTCACAGTGTATCCAGGGAAGAGAATAACCACACCGGGTGATCAAATATAGGTGTGTGTGTGGCAGTGGTGTGCGTGGGTGGGTGTGGGTTTCTGTGCACACTTCTAATAGATGCCTAAGGAAAGGTATGGGTGTGTTTACGCAGGTGCTGTCTCTTTTTTTCTGAGACAGGGTCTTTATTGGCCTGAAGCTGACAAAATGGGGTAAGTGGTCTGACTGGTAAACCCAAGGGACATTACGACTGCACAGTTTTGTGCTCGATTTTAAGTACAGACTACTAGAACTGGAGATTTTAATTAGATTCTGGGGGTGGAATTTGTGTCCTCGTGCTTGCAAAGAGAGCACCGTACAAATGAGCTATCTTTCAGATGCTAGGATGAAGTTTAATTTGGGATACAAGATAATCAGACATGTAGTTTTTAAAAAAAGTGGATGTACTAAAAAAAAGTGGGCTATATTCTGAAAACATTAACTTAGACCCAGAGAGTTAAATATTTCCCAAATCAGCTAGGCCTTCAACAGACCAAAATATTATTCCACCAGAACCTAACTCGTTGAGCCAAAGAGTTTATAACTTACAGCTAGCTGATGAGAGATTACTTGCAGGTGCAGAGCAGCAACTGACTGTGGCGTGGAAGAAGGATTCCTTCTCCGTAGCTGGATAGATGGAAGTGCCTGCCCTGTCAATCGACCTTCTACACTCTCGGTACTCTAGTGTCTCCAGAGGCTACAGAACCACATGTAACTGGGACAGAGTCTCACACAGCTGAAAAGGAGATTTTTCAAGGAGAGGCTGGAATCTCTGGTGAGAGTCTAATAACACCTGCCCCAAGTCTTGTATAAAGAAACTTCAGCAGGCAGGTGGTGGTAGGGTGTAAAACAGGGAAGCTGAGTAAGCCATGGAAAGCAAGCCAGTAAGCAGCATTCCCGCCATGGCCTCTGTATATTTGTATATTTGTGTTTAAATGAATAAAGCTTGCCTGAAGATCAGTGGGCAAAGCAGCCACACTCCTCAGCTAAGCGGGACAGGGCGTTGGGTGGGTGGCACACACCTATAATCCTAGAACTGGGAAGACAGAGGCAGGCAAATTTCTGTGAGTTCCAGGCTATCCTGGAATATACAAGATTAGTACAGAAACAGATACAAGTGGTGTTGGTTTACACCTTTAATGTCAGTGTTTGGGAGTCACACACTTTTAATCCCAGCACTAGGGAGTTGGACACAGGAGCAATGTGCTGAGCAGAGGGATGAATATAAAGGGGAAGAGACAGGAACTCACTAGAGTGTGGAGTCTGAGGATTCGGGGAGAGAAGACCTCGCCCTTTGAATCTGAACACAATGTAGAGTTAAAAGGTCTCTCTAGTAATTGCTGCTTTGCTTTTCTGACCTTCAGCTTGGACCCCAATACCTGTCTCTGGGTTTGTATTATTCTGCTACACCTCTGTTTTGATTCCTGCTTTGAGATTCCTTCCTTCAGTTCCTTTCACAAAGGACTACAACTGTAAACTTAAATAAATCTTTTCAACTTGACTTTGAACACAGTGATTACAATTTAAAACTAAGACAGCATATTCCCAAGTGGGGGATGAACCAGACACCTTAAACCTCACATTTGAGCCATCCATAATCTTCAGTGTGTCACATACCCTGCATTCAGAGCCTCTAACCACCATAAGGCCACTTCCTTTTAAGAAAATTTTTTTAATTTTAGAGACTTTAAGGGAAAAGTTGAAAAAAAAGGCAGAATATTCACAAATGCCATGCAGCTGGTTGATTCTTTTGTTACTACTTTGAGTAGATGTGTCAAAACTGAGCCAATCAAGGCATTCCTAATTACTGAATCCATGGTTTATTGAGATTTCCTTACCTTTTACCAATACTCTTTACCATTGTCCATTACAAAATCCCGCGATGAGCCTAATTCATACAACAGTGGTTCACATGGCTTTCCTGTAAAACATGTCTTTTGTGTGTGTGTGTGTGTGAGTGTGCTTGTGTGTGTGTATGTGTGTGTAGTTTGTGCTGAGGAATCTTTTCTTAACATGTCTAGGGTAAAATGAAACATTAGTGTGTTGCATCCTTCCCTCCTGTCTTTATCTGTAGTAATAGGCGCAGTGGGGCTGCGTCCCCATCACCCCGGCCACCTGGCTAGCTTATGCCCCGAAATAACAACACACAATCTGTATTCATTTAAACACTGCTTGGCCCTTTAGCTCTAGCCCTTACTGGCTAATTCTGATATCCATATCAACCCATCTCTAATAATCTGTGAGCACCGGTCTTACCGGGAAGATTGTAGCCTATGTCCATCCTGGGTCGGAGCATCATCGCGTGAGTCTGCCCTGGAGCAGGGCATGGCGTCTCTCTGAGGTGTCTGCCCCTGAGAGGAGAGCTGTGGAGTCTGAGCTCACTTCCTCTTCCTCCCAGCTTTCTGTTCTGTTTACTCCACCCACCTATGTTTTAACCTATGAGGGCCAGCCAAGCAGTTTCTTTATTTTTTGAACAATGACCTTCCTCCATCATTTATCTCAGTGGAGTCACCTTTGGGAAGAGCACACTAGACCATGATGAGGCTTCCATAAGAAGTTCTTCTCTAAATTAGATCACCTCCGTCATGCTTACAGAGAACATCAAGTTCTTCATGTTGTATATTGTTCATTTTATAAAAGCTCCCTCCAGAAATGGAAGCCTCACAGACATGGAGGCTCTACGAAACTATTGTCTACCTAACACAGTGTCTACTGAGAGGGAATCATCTATTGAGACACTGCCTACATCAGATTAGGAGGTTGGTCTTTGGACACATCTGTGTGTGGTTTCCTTGATTATTAACTCACATGAGGTCCTGGTCCGCTGTAGGCAATACCATTCCTAGGGAGGAGGCTCTTGGTTAGATAAATGTACCGGCAAAGCATAAGACTATCAGCAAGCTAGAGAAGGGACAAACAAACAGCTCTCTTCCTTCCAGGCTTCCTTCCTCCAGGTTCCTGCCTTGAGTTCCTGGCCTGATTTCCCCAGGGATGAACTGTGACTTGGAAGCCTGTAAGAAAAAAACCCTTTCTTCTCTAAGCTGATTTTGTGTTGGAGTGTTTTACGACAGCACCAGAAACTGCTACTGTAGCCTACCCTGTTGGCAGGCACGGGCAAGGGAAGGCACATTCCAGACTAGTCTGTGCTACATAACCAAACAGTGAATCAAAAACTAAAACCAAACCATAGTGATAACCACAAAATGAAAGTGTAAATCCACTCTTAGGAATACAGGTCGCTGAACAACACTATTCTGCTGTGTCACGGTATGCCAATGCCTGTCTCTAATGTTCATTCTCTCCTCTCAGAGCCACCAAAGTCCTCCTGTTTCTTGGGCTTTCACTAATATTAGTGCAGGTATGAGGTGAATTGATATACCATGACTTCCTTTAAAGGGACAATGAAATTGGTTTTTCGTGTGAGTGGACAGAGTGAGAGAGGAAAGCGTCTTTTGTATACATGGATAGCCGGAAATCCCAAGACCACGTATTAAAAAGATGGCCACTCCCCTCGATCCACTTGAGGTGCTAGCATACAAGCATGACATGTTTTATTCAAAAAAATGTGACTTTCTCATCAGTGACCTTGGACCCTAGAAGAAAGTGAGTGCGTACTTTACCAATAAGCTAGAATTAAGAAGACCAGCTGAAAACAACAGATATAATTTAATAATTGAAAAGGGAAAACTCAAACTACCAGGGTAAAGGTTCCCATGTCCAAAACGTTTCTGGAGAACATCCCACAAGGAATGCAAAAGAGAGCAAGGGCAACTGGATTCCCAGGTTTTCTTCCCTGGCTCCAGGCAGCCACACCCTAGCCAAATGTGTTTTGCTGAGGTTTCCTATTGAGAGAGCAACTTCCTCTAAAAGGTAGTGAAGGAAAAAGTTAAATCAGTCTCTTAGCCATTGAAAACATTCTTCATGCCTGAAGATGACATAGATGTTTTCAGAAAGAAAGAAAAGTAAGAGTCCTGGGAACAAGAGGAATACAGAAATATAAACAATCAGAAATTCTTCAGGTTGAAGGAAAAGACCAGAAACAACAACATCCTTTAGTGCAAATAAAGACCATCAGAAGGCTTGAATGTCATCTTAATACCAAGTTTCCTATTTCCACTTTTTTCTTTTATAATACACAAGGGCCTCCCAAGATGGCCCAGTGCCTACAGATGCTTGTGCCGAGATGATGGCCTGAGTTTGCCTCCCTGGGTACAGTAAAAAGAAACAATTGCATCCTAAACGTAGCCTGCTACCTCCACGTGTATATTGGGACACACATGCAAAATACATGTGCACAAAAAGTAAAATATATGTGAATGCTAAAAAGCAAATTATGATATTTTAGGTATGTTTAACACATATGCAAACGAATTAACTATAGTGTATTGTAGAATAAAGAACACTAGAAAATGGCAAATGAATTTCTATTCATAAAATGTTTCACTTTTGAAATATGATCTCACCCTATAAACCATAATGGACCGAACCTCACTATGTGACCCAGGCTGGCATCAAATTCTTGTCAAACCCTTTTCTTCCACTTCTTGAGTCCTGATATTATAGGTTTGAGGCACCACACCTAACATCAGGATTTACTTTCTGGAGAAAGGGGTCAAAAAGCAATACTGTGTAGACTACAAAAGAATAAGGGCATATAACTGATTATCACTAAAACATATCAGAATGGCTGATGAGAAATAAGTGTGTTCTAAAGCTAAAACATTAAAAATAAAAACTAGAGAAACAAAATATTAGGGGGTAAGGGTGCAAATGATAAAGAATAGAACGTCACAACAGATACATTAGTTATTAATGGATCAAACACTGCAAATAAAGGATAAATATTTTCTAAACAGATAAAGAAGCAAGAACAATAACACCTTATATGTATGATAGAGAGATTAAGAAGTGTATGTGAGGGCTAGGAGGATGGCTCAGCAGTTAGCATCAATGTCTGCTCTTCCAGAGGACCCGGGTTCAATTCCCAGCACCCACATAGCAGCTCACTGCTGACTGTCACTACAATTACAGGGGACCTGGCACCCTCACAGAGGCCAATATCATGCAGGCCAAACACTAACACATGTAAAATAAAAATAAGTAATTCTCATTAAAGTAGAAGAAAAGGATGCTGGCAACAGTTGTGAACCTGTCACTGGCTTTAGAATCATTTACTGCTAGTTGCTGTGAACAGTTTCTGTTCTCAGTTTAGGTTAGTCTACTTAGAATGTTGTTTTGCAAGTCTGCTGTTTGAGCACTTAGTCCCCAGCAGGTGGCACTGTTGGAGGACTGTGTGGAGCATCCCAGACCTGTACCATGAGGGCAGGGCCTAGGAAGGCTGTTACACTTACCACTCACTGAATCTGATCTATAAGCTTTGCATCCTGTCCATTGCAACACAAGGAGTCTCCACCATGTGCTGGGGTCCCCATTAACAGCACCGTGATGGCATTGGTGAGACTTTTCCTGGGTAGGGAGCCAATGTCAGACCAAATTGTGGGTAAGGAGTTTACAAAAACTAGGGTGATTCTAAAGCACTTGCATCACTAAAAGCCCACTCTCTCACGGTTGAGGACTCACGGATTCTGCAAATATCTGAATCTCTGGAGGTGGTGGATGACTCCAAAGTAACATCGTTCTCCAGACCCAACAGAGCTGATGCATGTAAGACCTCACAGAGACTGTGACATCACTCACGAGATCTGAAGGAGCTCAAGCTAGATAAAATCCCACAATGGAAGGGTGGAAGTGGCCACAAAGCCCTAGACCTAGTCAAGTGGCTATTTGTGATTGATAGCTGCTTGGAGAGGAAAAACATTTTTCTCAATGAAGTGACACTGGGTATAGCAAACACAGCACAGAACAGGCCCCATGCCCAGTTGCTCACAATATAACTAGGATGCCATGGTTTTGTTTTTGACTTATAAATGGACTGTTTTGTTTGTTTTAAGCAAGAGAAAGAGCATAATGTTAAGTTGGGAAAAGTTAGGGAAGGGAGAAAATATGATAAAATTGAATGAAAAATTTAAATATAAGGAAAAATGAAAAGTAAAATATATATGTTGAGGTGGGGCTGAGAGGATGGCTATCGCAAAAGACCTGACTTCAGTTCCCAGATTCCAAATGGTCACTCACAATGGCCTGTTATCTAGTTCCAATCAAACTGACACCATCTTATGACCTATGTGGGCAAATCCACAAAGACACACGGAGATAAAATACCCATACACATAAAATTAAAATAAACAAAACCTGAAATAATATGATACAACTATTGATTTCGATAGTGTGCTTAGACATAGGACCTGAATTCAGTTTGCAGTAACTACTAACAGCCATCTGTAATGTGAGGCCACCCTGGGCTATTTAGTTCATGTTTATTAGCCCATGTTATATAGCAAGACATACATACACACTCACACGCGCACACACACACACACACGTTCTCCACATATCTGGACATTTATATATTTACTTCACTATTAATGGGACTCCATATCATAAGCATTGCTGCCATCCACATTGTACAAGAAACGAAAGGCCCAGAGAGGATGAATAAGTAGCTCCCAAGTCACAGAGCAACTAAGATGTTACCCATGATTTATTCATGCCTCCTAGTCTTCCTGATCATTGTGGGGTCAGGGGGCACCCTGGGCACTGAGTGTGTAACCATATGAAGCAGGCAGTAGATACAGGAAACTGAGAAACACCCAAGATGGCAGATTCATGGCTCATGTTCTAGGGTCTGGCAAGTACTCGCTGTCCTCTCTATGATTTGGAAAAGGATCAGAAAGTCAAGGCAGGGGATCCCAGGTGGGCCAGATACTGGTTGTCAGACTTTATTCACTGGAAGGGGTATATGAAAGAGAAATATGAGTGTGTGAGGAGAAAGTACGCGGACACTTGTTTGTCTGTCTCCCTAATTTCCTGCGGTGTACCAGAACAAAATCTACCTGTGATTGGAAATGTTGCCCCAGCCTGAAAGAACAGAATATCTTCTTGCCCGTATCTCTCAACATCTAGTAGTCGAAGATGTGAATGACGCTTCACACAAAAAGTTCCTGTGGGGCCCAGCAGTGAGGACAGGAAGGACCATGAGCAGAAGGGGAGAAGAGCCAGGGCTGTGAGAACAAGATACCCAGTCACTGTGAGGAGCTGCTCTGATACGTTTCTTGGCAAATGTTGTCACGTTATCCACATTAGGCACATGATGCATGAAACTGATGTCACGAAGCTCCTGAAACCACAGCTGGAGCCAAGAATTCATACGTTCTGGGTAGAGACTAAGTCTTCACCCATCTAGACTTGTTTTTGTGGAGATAGGAACCACAGGCAAGCCCTAAGCCTTGTGCTCCTTGCTTTCTATTCTAGAGGGCTTCCTGGTGCTAGATGGGCACCCTGGGAGTCAGAGAATCTAAGAGGACCTACTCTGTTGGGATCATCTCCTTTGCTTGGCCAGAAGGGCCTGGCGGTACACCATGCCGCTCTCCCCTCTGTTCCTTGTCCCTGTGTTCTTTCTCAGGCCTGACAAACCCCTCATTCTTACCTTCCAGGATTAAGATCTGAGATTCTACCTCCTCCCCAGGCTGAAGCCGTCCATCTCCTACTGCAGTTGGCTTCAGTGCCCTTCCCAACACCGACAAGAACAACCCGTTCTCTCCCGATCGTCCCAAGTAGGCTGAGTTGCCCATTCTTACTTAAAATGCTTCATTGTTGATCAGGCCTGAAACATGAGCAAGAAAGAAACTTCCAGATGGCTAGACTCACCATGACTGGTGTACAGTTTTATCATCTTCTCTTTCCATTCAGCGTTATTCTGGGAAGCCTCTCCTGGCTGTGGCTCCTTGCTTTCTTCGTTGACAGCTGGTGCACTGCCCCATATGAGCTGAGGTATAACCAAGATCTGAGCCAGATGTCCGGACACCAGCCTGTCTCCATTGTGCTGAAGGAAAAACACTAAAAAGACCTAGGATTTGAGTATGGTGGCAGTTGACAGTGAAGCTATTAGGGATAAGTTGATCTCTTGGCAGGACAAACAGACCACAAAAGAAAGGCCATAGAACAATGGGTAGGCAGTTAAGGTCCTGATGTGCCATTAAGATAATGATGGTGGCCTACCTGGGGTCAAGAGAAAAGGAAAATGGCAGTGGGAGACTCTGGAAGGGCCAGCTCAGGACCTTCCAAACAGGATGTGACCAACAATAGGGGATGGTGTTTCATATTATCTGGATCAGATTAAAACAACCTCAAGACTTCCTCTGCAGGGTGGCATGCAGAGTGCTCGAACCCTCCCCCAGTAAACGTTCAACTTAGGTTTGTCTTTTCTCTCTCTCTCTCTCTCTCTCTCTCTCTCTTCCTCTCTCTCTCTTTCTCTCTCTCTCTCTCTCATTCTTCCTTTCTCTCTTTCTTTCTTTTTTCCTTCCTTTCTTCCTTTCCTTCCTTCCTGCTACACCAACTGCAGTGTCGTCTGTGTGACATGACATCTGTCCTTATCCCAGACGAGAGCTACATGTCCTATGGGACTAGGCTTCTTGGAGGACAATGGCTAATGGCCCTGTATTAGCCACCACTGAGGCATAGACGGTTTTCTCGATTAGCTGGCTACGTGAGATATGGACTTTGCACAATCTCTTTTATAATAATGATATTCTATATATTTACAAGACAAGCATTATCTCTTCAGTAACAACTCTGGGATAGGGACACACAATATGAGGATGTACAATACTACAGCAGAACCTTTGTCATACACAGGGTGTATGATAACCTAGGGAATAGATGGGTTAATGTTGATAGACAAAGACTGTTATGTTATACTTTGAAGTTTATGGATAGGCTTGCTAGATCCCAACCCCCATTTCTCTGCTGCATAACAAGGTACAAAAATGTGTATTTCAACAGGTGCAGAGAACTGATTAGGTATATTTGGTCACTAGATGAAAGAAAGGTTTAGGAAGAGGAAGGGCCATGATAGCGATAATGAGACAGAAACTTTCTATTCATAAGATGACACCACTTGCCTGAGGTTTACATTCCCAAGAAAAAGATTTATTCTTCTAAGGATGCTTTATGTCTAACACCTGTTCCGGGTAATATACTTAAATATCGATGATGTGACTAAAAGAAGCTTTCATACTGTGCCAACCAATGATACATGACCTTCTGATTTGTTCTTTGTCTGAATACTATATAATAAAAACATGAAATCAGTAAAATTGCAGCAGATTCCAAGCACTCTCTTGTGTGTTGTGTCTGTCTGTCTGTCATTCACCGAACTTGTGCCTTCTTGTTACCAAGACACTGCTTCTCCCACGGTCTGAGTGGTTCCCCTGGGCCGATCCGTGGCACCTTCCTTCCTTCCTTCCTTCCTTTTTGTTTATCTGAGTTTCTCTGTGTAGCCATGGCTGTCCAGGACCTTTCTCTATAAACAAGACTGACCAAGAACTCAGAGATTCATTTGCTTCTGCCTCCAGAGTACTGGGATTAAAGGCATGCAGCCCCATACCTGAAAAACTTCAGCTGTTTCTTAAACTGCTTTACATATTCTTGCATCTTATACACATACTTATAGCAGATTGAATTCTAGGTAAGCTAAACTTCTTAGAAAAGCACACACTTTTCCTAGAAGTATTCATTTTAGGGGGAGGACAAAGGAGAGATGGACAGTGAGAAGAGAAATTTAGGCCCTCTGCCCACTAGAATCTGGGTTGCCGCATCGCAACTTGGCCAGGTGGCTTTGCCTCCTTAATTGCTCTGGTTACACTCTGAGTACTTGACCAACTACTGCATCCTATCAGAATTCTTCTCTTTTGAAAACAAGAAGGATCATATGAACAAATGAATGAAAGAGAGACAGAAAGAAGAAAGGAAAGAAGAGAGAAAGGAAGAGATTCCTGCTAAGATCAAGACCAGAGAAAAAGAGAGATCCTCTCCACTTAATAAGAAAAACCAGTGAGGTAACTGGAAGTAGGATTCAGGAGGCTGAAATTAGGTTGGGTAGTATCACCCAGAGGTTGGCAAAGCAGCCAACCCCTAGAGTGACTTTTACCTCTACCAAGTGTTCATACTCAAAGGGCGAGGTCCTGTCACTAGGAATGCTCACACTCCACACTCCAGTGAGGGCCTGTCTCTTCTCATTTATATTCCTCACTCTGCTCAGAATATTACTCCTGTCTACAACTCAAAGTGATGAGATTAAAAGTGAGTGATCCCAAACAATGAGATTAAAGGTGTAAACCACCACCACCTAGATCTGTTTCTCGATCAATCTTGTGTAGCCCAGGATATCCAGGAACTCACAGAGATTTGCCTGCCTCTGTCTTCCAAGTCCTGGGATTAAAGGGGTGTGCTACCACGCCCTTGTCCTGTATAGCTGACGAGTGTGGCTGCTTTGCCCGCTGATCTTCAGGCAAGCTTTATTCATTTAAACACAAATATACCAGTATACAGAGGCCATGGCGGGAATGCTGCTTACTGCCTTGCTTTCCATGACTTACTCGGCTTCCCTGTTATACACCCTACCACAACCTGCCTGCTGAAGTTTCTTTATACAAGACTTGGGGCAGGTGTCATTAGACTCTCACCTGAGATTCCAGCCTCTCCTTGAAAAATCTCCTTTTTAGCTGTGTGAGACTGTGTCCCAGTTACATGTGCTTCTGTAGCCACTGGAGACTCTAGAGTACCGAGAGTGTAGAAGGTCCCCTGATGGGGCAGGCACTTCCATCTATCCAGCTACAGAGAAGGAATCCTTCTTCCACGCCACAGTCAGTCGCTGCTCGGCACCTGTAAGTAATCCCTCATCCATTAGCTGTAAGTTTTAAACTCTTTGGCTCACCAAGTTGGGTTTTGGTGGAATAATACCTTGGTCTGTTGGAGGCCTAGCTGATTTGGGAAACACTTAACTCTCAGGGTCTAAGTCAATGTTTTCAGACTATACCCACCGTCTTTTTTAGTACATCCACTTTTTTAAAAAAACTACATTTCTGATTATCTTGTATCCCAGCTACACACTTCATCCTAGATCTGCGGGGATAGCTCAGTTAGCAAGGTGCTTGCTTTGCTAGCACGAGGACACAAATTCAACCGCCAGGATCTAAATAAAAACTCTAGTTCTGTTAGCCTGTACTTGAAATCCCAGCACAAAACTGTGCAGATGTAATGTTCCTGGGGTTTACTGGTGAGAAGGCTTATCCTATTTTGTGAGGTTCAGGCCAAAGAAAGACTGTGTCTCAGAAAAAAAAAAAAAAGAGGACCGCAGCTGAGAAAACACACCCAAAGCTGTCCTTAGGCATCTACCACAAGTGTGCACAGATAACCAGACCCACACCAACCCACCGACACCACACACACACACACACAATCAAACACACACCTACATTTGATCACCTGGTGTGGATATTCTCATCCGTGGATACCCTGTGAAATCATACTAGGAGCTTACATACCACACCCACCACTACAACCTGACAACACCCTCTGCCCCCACACACAGAGGGATGGAGAGAGAGAGAGGGAATTATATACCTTATGCCCATAGGCTAATTTGATTAGTCTGAAAGGAGTTCCAGGTATCAGAGCTAAGCAATCAGGTGACACTACCCAACCTAATTCCGGCCTTCTGAATTCTACTTTAAGTTACCTCACTGGTTTTCTTACTAAGTGGAGAGGATCTCTATTTTTCTCTGGTCTTGACGTTAACAGCAGTTTCCCTCCTTTCTTCATTCCTTTCATCTTTCTGTCTGTCTTTCTTTCATTCATTTGTTCATTTGATCCTTCTTGTTATCAAAAGGGAATAATTCTGATGGGATGCAGTAGCTGGTCAAGTACTCAAGAGTGTAAGTAGAACAATCGAGGAGGCAAAGCAAACTGGCCCAGTCGAGATGCAGCAACCTATATCCTGATAGGAACAGGGCCTAAATAGCTCCTCTAACTGTCCATCTCTCCTTTGTCCTCCCCCTAGAATGGATACTTCTGGGAAAAGTGTGTGCTTTTCTCACAAGCCCAGCTTACCTGGAATTCAATCTGTGATAAGTGAGTAGGTGTATAAGATGCAAGAATATGTAAAGAAGATTAAGAAACAGCTGAAGTTCACCGGGCATGGTGGTGCATGCCTTTAATCCCAGTACTCTAGAGGCAGAGGTAGATAAATCTCTGAGTTCTTGGTCAATCTGGTTTATAGAGAAAGTTCCCGGACAGCCATGGCTACACTGAGATACTCAGATACACAAGTAGGAAGGAAGGAAGGAAAGAAGGAAGGAAGGAAGGAAGGAAGAGAGGGAGGGAGGAAACGAAAGAAAGAAAGAAAGAAAAAGAGTAAAAAAGATTGCAGAAGAAAAGACAGAAATCTTTAATAAATAAATAAATAATAATAAAAAACAAAAAAAAAGGTAATACCCAAACCATAATGATAAACACAAAATGAAAGTGTAAATCCACTCTTAGGAATACAGGTCGCTGAACAACAGTATTCTGCTGTGTCATGTTATGCCAATGCCTGTTTCTGATGTTCATTCTCTCCTCTCAGAGCCATCGAAGTCCTCCAGTCTCTTGGGCTTTCTCTAATACTATTGAAGTATGAGATGAATTGTTCTACCATGATTTCCTTTAAAGGGACCATGGAATTGATTTATCATGTGTGTCGAGTGAGAGAGGAGGAAAGCCTCACTTGTGTACAGGGATAGCCGGAAATCCCAAGACCACCTATTGAAAAGATGTCCAATCCCCTCCATACACTTGAGGTGCTAGCATATCACACAAGACACGTTTTATTCAAAAAGCTGTGACTTTCTCATCAGTGACCTTGGAGGCTATTAGTGACTGGTGGTGTATTCGACTGGTATGCTAGGATTAATCAGACCAGCTCAAAACAGCAGATATAATTTAATAATTGAAAACGGAGAAACTCAACACTACTGGGGTAAAGGTTCCCATGTCCAAAACCAGTCTGTAAAACTGCACTAAGAGAGCCAAAGAGAGCAAGGGCACCTGGATTCCCAGGTTTTCTTCCCTGCCCCCAGGCAGCCACACCTTAGACAAATGTGATTGGCTGAGCTTCCCTGTCAAGAGAAAAACTTCCTCTAAAAGGTAGTGACAAAAAACTTAACTCAGTCTCTTATCCATTGATAACATTCTTCCTGCCTGAAGGTGATGTAGATGATTTCAAAAAGAATGAAAAGTAAGAGTCCTGGGAACAAGGAGAAGTATACAAATATAAACACTCAGAAATTATTCAGGTTGCAGAAAAAGAATACCACAGATAACAACATCTTTTTGTGCGAATTAAGCCCATCAGAAGGCTTGAATGTCATCTTAATACCAAGTTCCCTATTTCCACTTTTTCCTTTAAAATACACACAGGGCCTGGAAAGATGGCCCAGTGCCTACAGATGCTTGTGACCACGATGATGGCCTCAATTTGCCTCCCTGTGTACACTGAAGAAAGAAGTGACTCCTAAAAGTTGCCTGCTATCTCCACGTGTATATTGTGACACACATGCATAAACACATGTGCACAAAATGGAAAATATATTGAATGCTTAAAAGCAAATACTGATATTTTAGGTATGTTTAACACATATTCATATGGATTATCTATAGTGTATTTTAGAATAAAGAGCACAAGAAAACGGCAAATGTATTTCTATTGTTAAATATTTTACTTTTAAAATATGATTTCACCCTGAAATCGATACTATACTGAACCTCACATGTGTCCCCGGCTGGCCTCAAACTAATGTCAAACCCTTGGCTTCCACTTTCTGAGCCCTGGGATTACAGGTATGAGGCACCACACCTAACATCAGGATTTACACTCTGGATTAAGTGGTCAAAAAGCAATACTCTTGTAGACTATAAAATAGTAAGGACATGTAATTTATAATCACTAAAACATATCAGAAAGGCTGATGAGAAATGAGAGAGTTCTAAAGCTAAAACAATAAGAATAAGAATTAGAGAACCAAAATATGACGGGGATAAGAGTGCAAATGATAAAGAGTAGAACGTCACAACAGATACATTAGATATTAATGGATCGAACACTACAAATAAAGGATGAATATTATCTGAACAGATACAAAAGCAAGAACAGTAATACCTTATCAGTAAGATAGAGAGATTAAGAAGTGTGTTTGAGGGCTGGGAGGATTGCTCAGCAGTCAGAATCACTGTCTGCTCTTCCAGAGGACCCGGTTCCATACCCAGCACTCACATGGCAGCTCACTGTCACTACAATTCCAGGGAAACTGGCACCCTTAAACAGGCCTGTATCATGCAGGCCAAACACTAACACACGTGAAATAAAAATAAGTAATTCTCTTTAATGTAGATGAAAAAGATGCTGGTGACAGTGGTGAACCTGTCACTGCCTTTAGAAATATTTACTGCTCATTTAGTAAGGGGTTTGCAAGTCTGCTGTTTGAGCACTTAGCCCCCATCAGGTAGCACTGTTGGAGGACTGTGGGGAGCATCCCAGACCTGCAGCATGAGGGCAGGGCCTGTGAAGGCTGTTACACTTACCACTCACTGAATCTGATCTGTAAGCTTTGCATCCTGTCTATTGCCACATGAGGAGTCTCCACCATGTGTCATGGTCACCATTAACAGCACCGTCGTGGCATTGTGTGACACTTTTCCTGGGTAGGGAACCTATGCCAGACCAAATTGTGAATGAAGACTTTACAAAACAAGGGTGAATCTAAAGCACTTGCATCACTAAAAGCCCACTCGGTTATGGGTGATGACTCACAAAGTCTGCATCTATCTGAATCTCCGGAGGTGGTGGATGTCTCCAAAGGAACATCGTTCTCCAGACCCAACAGAGCTGATGCACATAGGACCTCACAGAGTCTGTGAGATCACTCACAAGATCTGCAAGAGCTTAAGCCAGATAAAATCCCAGCATGGAGGAGCGGAAGTGGCCACAAAGCCCTACACCTAGCAAGTAGCTGTTTGTGATGGATAGCTGCTTTCTCAATTTAGTGACACTGGGTATTGCAAAGAAACCCGAGAACAGGCCACATGCACAGTAGTTTCCAGTATAAATAGGACTCCACAGTTTTGTTGTTGACTTATAAAAGGACTGTTTTGTTTGTTTTAAGCAAGAGAAACAGCATAATGTTAAGTTGGGAGGAGTTGGGGAAGGGGGAAATGTGTTAAAAAATGTAAAATTTAAAAATAAGGAAAAATTAAAAGAAAAATATATATGATGAGGAGGCTCTGAGGAGATGGCTCTTACAGAGGACCTGACTTCAGTCACAAGACCCCAAATGGTGGATCACAACTGCATGTTATTCCAGTTCCATGGGATATGACAGTGTCTTATGGCCTCAGTGAGCAAATCCACAGACACACACGCAGGGAAAATATCCATACGCATAAAATTAAAATAAACAAAACCTGAAATAATAATAATTAGATATATCTTTTGATCTGGATAGTGCTCTTAGCCAGAGGACCTGAGATCAGTTTGCAGAAACTACTAACAGCCATCTGTGCCTGTGAGGCCACCCTGGGCTATTTAACCCATGTTACATAGCAAGACACACACACACACACACACACACACACACACGTGATCCACATAGTCTGTTCATTTATATATTTACTTCACCATTAGAGTGATTCCATGTCATAAGTATTGTTGCCATTTACATTGTACATAAGAAGCAAAATGCTCAGAGAGGCTAAATAAGTAGTTCCCAAGTCACAGAGCAACTAAGATGTTACCCATGATTTGGTGATGCCTCCTAGTCATCCTGATCGTTGTGAGGTCAGGAGGCAACATGGGCAGTAACTATGTAACCATATGAAGGAGGGAGTAGATACAGGAGACTGAGAAACACCTAAAATGGCACATTCACGGCTCATTTCCTAGACTCTGGCAACTACTCACTCTCAGCTCTATGATTTGGAAAAGGATCAGAAAGTCAAGGCAGGGGATCCCAGGTGGGCCAGATACTGGTTCTCAGACTTTATTCACTGGAAGGGGTATATGAAAGAGAGAGATGAGTGTGTGAGGGGAAAGTACGCGGACACTTGTTTGTCAGTCTTCCTAATTTCCTCCGGTGGACCAGAAAAAATCTACCTGTGATTGGAAATGTTGGCCCAGCCTGAAAAGAACAGAAAAGCTTCTCACCAGTAACTCTGTGGACATCTAGTGGTTGTAGATGTGAATGACACCTCATACAAAATGTTCCTCTGGGCCCCAACAGTGAGGACAGGAAGGACCATGAGCAGAAGGGGAGAAGAGCCAGGGCTGTGAGAACAAGACACAGCCAGTCACTGGGAGGAGCTTTTGGAAGCGTTTCCTGGCAACTGTTGTCATATTATCCACAGTGGGCGCTATGTTACAAAATACTGATGTCACAAAGCTCCTGAAACTAGAGCTGGAGCCATGAATTCATGGGTTCCAGGTAGAGACCAAGTCTCCACCCATCTAGCCTTGGTCTTGTGAAGATAGGAACCACAGAAAGGGCCTTAGCCCTGTGCTTCCTTTTTTCTATTCTGGAGGGCTTCCGGGCTCCAGATGGGCACCCCTGGGAGTCAGAGAATCTTACAGGACCTGCTCTGTAGGGACCATCTCGTTCCTTGGCCAGCAGGAACTGGTAGTACAACCTGCTGCTCTCCCCTCTGTTCAGCATCCCTGGGGCCTTTCTCAGGCCTGACAAACCCCTCATTCTTACATTCCAGGTTTAAGTTCTGAGGATTCTGCCTCCTCCCCAGGCTGAAGCCGTCCATCTACTACTGCAGTCGGCTTCAGTGCCCTTCCCGACCACGGCCAGACAAACTCATTTGGTCCCAATGGTCCCTGGTAGGCTGTGTTGCCCACTCTTGCTTAAAATGCTTTTGTTGGTCAGGCCTGAAACATGAGTAAGAAAGTAACTTCCAGATGGCTAGACTCACCCTGACTGGTGTACAGTTTCATCATCTTCTCTTTCCACTCAGCATGATTTTGGGAAGACTGCGTTGGCTGTTGCTGGCTGCTTTCTTCTCTGAGAGCTGGTACACTGCCTCAAATGAGCTAAGGAATAACAAGGTTTGAGCCATATCTCTGGACACCAGACCGTCTCCATTGTGCTGAAGGAAAAACACAAAAAGACCTTGGATTTGAGTATGGTGGCAGTTGCCACTGAAGCTATTAGGCATAACGTGAGCTCTGGGAAGACCAACAGACCACAAAAGAAAGGCCATAGAACAATGGGTAGGCAGCCAAGGGTCCTAAGTGACATAAAGTTAATGTTGTGGCCTACCTGGGGTCAGGAGAGTAGGAGAGTGGCAGTGGGAGTCTAGGGATGGCCCAGCTCAGGTCCTTCCAAACAGGATGTGACCAACAATGGGTGCGGTGGTCCATAATAGCTGGATCAGATTACAGTAGTCTCAAGACTTCCTCTGCAGGGTAGCATGCAGAGTGTTCTAACCCTTTCCTCTAATAAACTTTCAATTTAGCTTTGTTCTCTCTCTCTCTCTCTCTCTCTCTCTGTCTCTGTCTCTGTCTCTGTCTCTCTATGACTCTCTCGCCCTTCCTTCCTTTCTTCATTTTTTTTTAATTTCTACCTTCCTTCTTTTGTTTCTGAGTTTCTCTGTGTAGCCCTAAATATCCTGGAACATTTTCTATAAACCAGACTGGACAAGAACTCAGAGATTCATGTGTCTCTGCCTTCAGAGTGCTAGGATTAATGGCATGTACCACCATAACTGACAAACTTCAGCTGTTTCTTAAACTTCTTTATATATTCTTGCATCTTATACACCTACTTACTTATAACAGATTGAATTTTAATAAGCTGGACTACTCAGAAAAGCACAACATTTTTCTAGAAGTATCCATCCTAGGGGGAGCACAACGGAGAGAAGGACAGTAAGAAGAGAATTTTAGGTCATGTGCACACTAGAATCTAGGATGCTGCATCTCAACTTGGCCAGTTTGCTTTACCTCCTTCATTGCTGTGCTTACACTCTTGAGTACTTGACCAACTACTTCATCCTATCAGAATTCTTCTCTTTTGAGAACAAGAAGGATCAAATGAACAAAGGAATGAAAGAAAGACACAGAAAGATGAAAGGAAAAAAGAGAGAAAGGAAGGGAGAGACTGCTGGTAAGGTCAAGAGCAGAGAAAAAGAGAGATCCTCTACACTTAGTAAGAAAAACCGCAAGGAAACTGGAATTAAGAGTCAGGAGGCCAGAATTAGGTTGAGCAGTGTCACCTGACTTCTTAGCACTGATACCTGGACCTCCTTTCAGGATAATCAAATTAGACATTGGGCATAAGGTCCATAATTCATTCTCTCTCTCTCTCTCTCTCTCTCTCTCTCTCTCTCTCTCTCTCTCTCCCTCCCTCCGTCCCTTCCTCCCTCTCCCTCCCTCCCTCTATCTCTCTCTCCCTTCCTCCCTTCTTCCCTCCATCTCTCTCTCTCCATCTTCTGCGTGTGGGGGGGAGGTTGTTGTGAGGTTGTAGTGATGTGTGGGATATGTAAGCTCCTAGTATGATCTCACAGCGTATCCAGGGAAGAGAATAACCACACCGGGTGATCAAATACAGGTGTGTGGGTAGCAGTGGTGTGCGTGGGTGGGTGTGGTTTTCTGTGCACACTTCTGGTAGATGCCTAAGGACGGCTATGGGTGTGTTTTCGCAGGTGCTGTCTCTTTTTTTCTGAGACAGAGTCTTTATTGGCCTGAAGCTGGCAAAATGGGGCAAGTGGTCTGACTAGTAAACACAAAGAATATTATGACTGCACAGTTTTGTGCTGGATTTTAAGTACAGACTACCAGAACTGGAGTTTTTACTTAGATTCTGGGGGTGGAATTTGTGTCCTCGTGCTTGCAAATCAAGCACTTTGCTAACTGAGCTATCCTTCATATGCTAGAATGAAGTTTTATTTTGGATACAAGATAATCAGACATGTAGTTTTTAAAAAGTGGATGTACTAAAAAAAGTGGCTATATTCTAAAAACTTTAACCTAGACCCTGAGAGTTAAGTGTTTCCCAAATCAGCTAGGCCTCCAACAGACCAAGGTATTATTTCACCAAAACCCAACTTGGTGACTCAGAGTTTAAAACTTACAGCTAACGGATGAGGGATTACTTACAGGTACAGAGCAGCGACTGACTGTGGCGTGGAAGAAGGAGTCCTTCTCTGTAGCTAGATAGATGGAAGTGCCTGCCCTGTCAATCGACCTTCCACACTCTCGGTACTCTAGAGTCTCCAGCGGCTACAGAACCACATGTAACTGGGACAGAATCTCACACAGCTGAAAAGGAGATGCTTCAAGGAGAGACTAGAATCTCACGTGAGAGTCTAATGACACCGGCCCCAAGTCTTGTATAAAGAAACTTCAGCAGGCAGGAGGTGGTAGGGTGTAAAACAGGGAAGCTGAGTAAGCCATGGAAAGCAAGCAAGTAAGCAGCATTCCAGCCATGGCCTCTGTATACTGGTATATTTGTGTTTAAATGAATAAAGCTTGCCTGAAGATCAGCGGGCAAAGCAGCCACACTCCTCAGCTATACGGGACAGGGCAGGGGGTGGGGTGGCACACACCTATAATCCTAGAACTGGGAATACAGAGGCAGGCAAATTTCTGTGAGTTCTAGGCTATCCTGGAATATACAAGATTAGTACAGAAACAGATACAGGTGTAGATACAGGTCTACACCTTTAATCTCAGTGTTAGGGAGTCACACACTTTTAATCCCAGCAAGAGGGAGTTGGAGACAGGAGCAATATGATGAGAAGAGAGAGGAATATAAAGGAGAAGAGACAGGCACTCACTGGAGTGTGGAGTCTGAGGATTCGTGGAGTCAAGACCCAGCCCTATGAGTCTGAACACTTGGTAGGGTAAGAGGTCTCTCTTGTGGTTTGCTGCTTTGCTTTTCTGATCTTCAGCTTGGACCCCAATACTTGTCTCTGGGTTTGTTTTATTCTGCTACACCTCTGCTTTGATTCCTGCTTCGAGATTCCTTCCTTGAGTTTCTTTCACAAAGGACTACAACTGTAAACTTAAATAAATCGTTTCAACTTTACTTTGAACACAGTGATTACAATTTAAAACCAAGACAGCATATTCCCAAGTGGGGGATAAACCAGACACCTTAAACCTCACATTTGAGCCATCCATAATCTTCAGTGTGTCACATACCCTGCATTCAGAGCCTCTAACCACCATAAGGCCACTTCCTTTTAAGAAATTTTTTTTTTTAATTTTAGAGATTTATATTTTACGGAAAAGTTGCAAAAAGAAAAAAGACAGAATATTCACAAATGCTATGCAGCTGGTTGATTCTTTTGTTACTACTTTGAGTAGATGTGTCAAAACTGAGCCAATCAAGGCATTCTTAATTACGGAATCCATGGTTTATTCAGATTTCCTTACCTTTTACCAATATTGTTTACCATTGTCCATCACAAAATCCCGCGAGGAGCCTAATTCATACAACAGTGGTTCACATGTCTTTCCTGTAAGACCATATCTTGTGTGTGTGTGTGTGTGTGTGTGTAGTTTGTGCTGAGGAATCATTTCTTAGACTTCTAGGGTAAAATGAAACGTTAGTGTGTTGCATCCTTCCCTCCTGTCTTTATCTCAATGGAGTCACCTTTGGGAAGAGCATGAGCACACTACACCTTGATGAGGCTTCCATAA
The DNA here is from genome assembly GCF_037038515.1 of Microtus pennsylvanicus. Classification (NCBI taxonomy): domain Eukaryota; kingdom Metazoa; phylum Chordata; class Mammalia; order Rodentia; family Cricetidae; genus Microtus; species Microtus pennsylvanicus. The sequence goes on from NC_134601.1 coordinate 67,263,521, forward strand.
GAAGTTCTTCTCTGATGTAGATCACCTCCGTCAAGGTTGCAGAGAACATCAAGTTCTTCATGTTGTATATTGTCCATTTTATAAAAACTCCCTCCAGAAATGGAAGCCTCACAGACATGGTGGCAGTCCTAGTTATTTGTTGACCTACCGCAGTGTCTACTGAGAGGGAATCCACTAATGAGAAACTGCTTACATCAGATTAGGAGGTTGGTCTTTGGACACATCTGTGTGTGGTTTCCTTGATTATTAACTCACATAAGAGGTCCCGACCACTGTAGGCAATACCATTCCTAGGGAGGAGGCTCTGGGTTATATAAAAGTACCAGTGAAGCATGAGCCTATACTAAGCCAGAGAAGGGACAAAGAAACAGCACTCTTCCTTCCAGGCTTCCCTCCTCCAGGTTCCTCCCTTGAGTTCCTACCCGCATTTCCCCAGTGATGAACAGGGACTTGGAAGCCTGTGAAAATAAACCCTTTCTTCTCTAAGCTGATTTTGTGTTGGAGTGTTTTAGAACAGCACCAGAAACTGCTACTGTAGCCTACCCTGTTGGCAGGCAAGGGCAAGGAAAGGCACATTCCAGACTAGTCTTGCCTACATAATGAAACACTGAATCAAAAACTAAAACCAAAACCATAGTGATAACCACAAAATGAAAGTGTAAATCCACTCTTAGGAATAGAGGTCGCTGAACAACAGTATTCTGCTGTGTCATGTTATGCCAATGCCTGTCTCCAATGTTCATTCTCTCCTCTCAGAGCCACCAAAGTCGTCCCGTCTCTTGGGCTTTCTAATACTAGTGCAGTTATGAGGTGAATTGATCTACCATGACTTCCTTTAAAGGTACCATGGAATTGATTTTTCGTGTGAGTGGAAAGAGTGAGGGAAAAAGCCTCATTTGTATACATGGATAGCCGGAAATGCCAAGACCACATATTGAAAGGATGGCCACTCCCCTCCATCCACTTCAGGTGCTAGCACATCAAGTATGATGTGTTTTATTCAAAACGCTGTGACTTTCTCATCAGTGACCTAGGACCCTAGTATAAGAATGAGGGCGTATTTTACCAATAAGCTAGAATTAAGCAGACCAGCTGAAAAAATCTGATATAATTTAATAATTGAAAAGGATTAACTCACACGACCAGGTAAAGTTTCTCACTTCCAAAACCGGTCTGGCTAATGCAGTAAGAAGAGTGCGAAAGAGAGCAAGGGCAGCTGGATTCCCAGGTTTTCTTCCCTGGCCGCAGGCAGCCATAACCTAGCCAAAAGTGACTGGCCAAGCTTCCCTATCAAGAGAGCAACTTCCTCTGAAAGTGGTGACAGAAAAAGTTAACTCAGTCTCTTATCCATTGATAACATTCTCCGTGCCTGAAGGTGACAGAGATGTTTTCAGAAAGAAAGAAAATTAAGAGTCCTGGGAAACAGAGGAATACACCAATATAAACAATCAGAAATTCTTCTGGTTGAAGAAAAAGACCAGAAACAACAATATCCTTTGGTGCAAATAAAGACCATCAGAACGCATGAATGTCATCTTAATACCGAGTTCCCTATTTCCACGTTTTTCTTTATAATACACACAGTGCCTGGCAAGATGGCCCTGTGCTTACAGATGCTTGCACGAAGCACAATGGCCTGAGTTTGCCTTCCTGGGTACAGTGAAAAGAAAGAAGTGACTCCTAAAAGTAGCCTGCTAACTCCACGTGTATATTGTGACACACATGCATAAGTACATGTGGACAAAATGTAAAATATATGTGAATTCTAAAAAGCAAATAATGATATTTTAGGTATGTTTAACATATATGCACATGAACTAACCACAGTGTCTTGTAGAATAAAGAGCACTAGATAATGGCAAATGTATTACTATTGTTAAATATTTTACTTTTAAAATATGGTTTCACCCTGAAACCCATACTTTACTGAACCTCACCATGTGTCCCCCACTGGCCTCAAACTCATGTCAAACCCTTTGCTTCCACTTCCTGAGCCCTGGGATTACAGGTGTGAGGTACCACACCTAACATCAGGATTTACTTTCTGGGGAAAGGCGACAAAAGGCAATACTGTGTAGACTCTAAAATAGTAAGGACATATAAGTTATAATCACTAAAACATATCAGAAAGGCTGATGAGAAATGAGAATGCTCTAAAGCTAAAATATTAAAAATAAGAATTAGGGAAACAAAATATGAGGGGCATAAGAGTGCAAATGATAAAGAGTAGAACATCACAACAGATACATTAGCTATTAATGCATCAAACACTACAAATAAAGGATAAATATTTTCTGAACAGTTACAAAAGCAAGAACAGTAATACCTTATCAGTAAGATAGAGAGATTAAGAAGTGTGTTTGAGGGCTGGGAGGATGGCTCAGCAGTTAGCATCACTGACTGCTCTTCCAGAGGATCCGGGTTCAATTCCCAGCACCCACATGGCAGCTCGCAGCTGGCTGTCACTAAAATTCCAGGGGACCTGGCACCTGTACCCAGGCCTATATCATGCAGGTCAAACAGTAACACACATAAAATAAAAAATGTGCAATTCTCTTTAAAGTAGAAGAAAAAGATGCTGGCGACAGTGGTGAACCTGTCACTGCCTTTAGAATCATTTACTGCTGGTTGCTGGGAACAGTTTCTGTTCTCAGTTTAGGTTAGTCTACTTAGACTGCTGGTGGGGTTTCCAAGTCTGCTGTTTGAGCACTTAGCCCCCAGCAGGTAGCACTGTTGGGGGAGTATGAGGAGCATCCCAGGCCTATAGCATGAGGGCAAGGCCTTTGAAGGCTTTTACACTTAGCACTCACTGAATCTGATCTGTAAGCTTTGCATCCTGTCCATTGCCACATGAGGAGTCTCCACCATGTCCCGCGGTCCCCATTAACAGCACCGTGAAGGCATTGTGTGACACTTTTCCTGGGTAGGGAACCGATGTCAGACCAATATGTGGGTAAGGAGTTTATAGAAACAGGGATGATTCTAAAGCACTTGCATCACTAAAAGCCCACTCTCTCTCGGTTGAGGACCCACGGAGTCAGCATGTATCTGAATCTCCAGTGAAGGTGGAAGACTACAAAGCGGCATCAATCTCCAGACCAAACAGAGCTGATGCACATAGGACCTCACAGAGACTCTGACATCACTCAGGAGATCTGCAGGAGCTCAAGCCAGATAAAATCCCAGCATGGAGGAGGGGAAGTGGCCACAAAGCCCTACTGCTAGACAAGTAGCAATTTGTGATTGATAGCTGCTTGGAGAATGTAAACAATTTTCTCAATGGAGTGACACTAGGTATAGCAAACACACCCCAGAACAGACCCCCTGCCCAGTCATTTCCAGGATAAATAGGACTCCATGGTTTTGTCTTTAACTTATAAACAGACAGTTTTGTTTGTTTTAAGCATGAGAAAGAGCATAATGTTAAGTTGGGAAAAGTTAGGGAAGGGAGAAAATATGATAAAAATGAATGAAAAATTTAAAAATAAAGAAAAATGATAAGTAAAATATATATGTTGAGGTGGGGTTGAGGGCATGGCTCTTGCAAAAGACCTGACTTCAGTTCCCAGACGCCAAATGGTGACTCACAATCGCCTGTTATCTAGTTCCAAGCAAACTGACACCATCTTATGACCTATGTGGGCAAATCCACAAAAACAAACGGAGATAAAATACCCATACACATAAAATTAAAATAAACAAAACCTGAAATAATATGATACAACTATTGATTTCGATAGTGCTCTTAGTCATAGGAACTGAGTTAAGTTTGCAGTAACTACTAACAACCATCTATAATGTGAGGCCACGCTGGGCTATTTAGTTCATGTTTTTTTAGCCCATGTTACATAGCAAGACATACATACACATTCACACACACACACACGTTCTCCACATATCTGTACATTTATATATTTACTTCACTATTATTGTGACTCCATATCATAAGCATTGTTGCCATCCTCATTGTACACAAGAAACGAAAGGCCCTGAGAGACTGAATAAGTAGCTTCCAAGTCACAGAGCAACTAAGATGTTACCCATGATTTAGTCATGCCTCCTAGTCATCCTGATTATTGCGAGGTCAGGAGGCAACCTGGGGACTTAGTATGTAACAATATGAAGGAGGCAGTAGATACAGGAAACTGAGAAACACCCAAGATGGCAAATTCATGGCTCATGTCCTAGGGTCTGGCAAGTATTCGCTCTCCTCTCTATGATTTGGAAAAGGATCAGAAAGTCAAAGCAGGGGATACCAGATGGGCCAGATACTGGTTTTCAGACTTTATTCACTGGAAGGGGTATATGAAAGAGAGATATGAGTGTGTGAGGAGAAAGTACGCAGACACTTGTTTTTCTGTTTCCCTAATTTCCTGCGGTGGACCAGAACAATATCTACCTGTGATTGGAAATGTTGCCCCAGCCTGAAAAGAATAGAATATCTTCTCGCCAGTATCTCTCTCAACATCTAGGAGTCAAAGATGTGAATGACACTTCACACAAAATGTTCCTGTGGAGCCCAGCATTGAGGACAGGAAGGACCATGAGCAGAAGGGGAGAAGAGCCAGGGCTGTGAGAAAAAGAAACCCAGTCACTGTGAGGAGCTGCTCTGATATGTTTCTTGGCAAATGTTGTCACGTTACCCACATTGGGCACATGATGCATGAAACTGATGTCACGAAGCTCCTGAAATCACAGCTGGAGCCATGAATTCACGTTCTGGGTAAAGACTAAGTCTTCAGCCATCTAGACTTGCTCTTGGGGAGATAGGAACCACAGGCAGGGCCTTAGCCTTGTGCTCCTTGCTTTCTATTCTGGTGGGCTTCCTGGTGCTAGATGGACACCCTGGAAGTCAGAGAATCTTACAGGACCTGCTCTGTTGGGATCATCTCCTTTGCTTGGCCAGAAGGGACTGTCGGTACACCCTGCGGCTCTCCCCTCTGCTCATTGTCCCTGTGTTCTTTCTCAGGCCTGACAAACCCCTCATTCTTGCCTTCCAGGTTTAAGATCTGAGGATTCTGCCTCCTCCCCAGGCTGAAGCTGTCCATCTACTACTGCAGGCGGCTTCAGTTCCCTTCCTGACCAAGGCAAGAACAACTCATTCTGTGTTCATGTTCCCAGGTAGGCTGAGTTGCCCATTCTTGCTTAAAAGGCTTTATTGTTGGTCAGGCCTGAAACATGAGAAAGAAAGAAACTTCCAGATGGCTAGACTCACCCTGACTGGTGTACAGATTCATCATCTTCTCTTTCTACTCAGCATGATTCTGGGAAGACTGTGCTGGCTATTGCTGGCTGCTTTCTTCTCTGAGAGTTGGTGCACTGCCCCATATGAGCTGCCTTATAACCAAGATCTGAGCCAGATGTCCGGAAACCAGACTGTCTCCATTGTGCTGAAGGAAAAAGACTAAAAAGACCTAGGATTTGGAGTATGATGGCAGTTGACAGTGAAGCTATTAGGCATAACGTGAGCTCTGGGAGGGACCAACAGACCACAAAAGAAAGGCCATAGAACAATGGGTAGGCAGCCTAGGGTCCTGATGTGGAATTAAGATAATGATGGTGGCCTACCTGGAGTCAAGAGAAAAGGAGAATGGCAGTGGGAGACTCTGGAAGAGCCAGCTCAGGACCTTCCTAAGAAGATGTGACCAACAATGGGGGATGGTGTTCCATATTAGCTGGATCAGATAAAAACAGCCTCAAGACTTCCTCTGCAGGGTGGCATGCAGAGTGCTCTAACCCTTTCCCCAGTAAACTTTAAACTTAGGTTTGTCCTTTCTTTCTTTATCTCTTTCTATCTATCTATCTATCTATCTATTTATCTTTCTTTCTTTTTTTATCTCTCTCTTTCTCATACTTTCTTTCTCAGGGTCTAAGTCATTGTTTTCAGACTATAACCACCTTTTTTTTTTTAGTACATCTACTTTAAAAAAAAACAAACTATGTTTCTGATTATCTTGTATCCCAGCTACACACTTCATCCTAGATCTGAGGGAATAGCTCAGTTAGCAAGGTTCTTGCTTTGCTAGCACGAGGACACAGATTCAACCTCCAGAATCTAAATTAAAACTCTAGTTCTGGTAGCCTGTATTTGAAATCCCAGCAAAAAACTGTGCAGATGTAATGGTCCTGGGGTTTACTGGTGAGAAGGCTTACCCTATTTTGTGAGCTAAGGCCAATGAAAGACTGTCTCAGAAAAAAAAAAAGAGGACCGCAGCTGAGAAAACACACTCAAAGCTGTCCTTAAGCATCTACCACAAGTGTGCACAGATACCCAGACCCACACCAACCCACCGACCCCCCCACACACACACAATCAAACACACACCTACATTTGATAACCTGGTATGGATATTCTCATCCCTGGATACCCGATGAAATCATATTAGGAGCTTACATACCACACACACCACTACAACCAGACAACACGCTCTGCCGCCACACACAGAGGGATGGAGAGAGAGAGTGAATTATGTACCTTAAGCCCAAGGTCTAATTTGATTAGCCTGAAAGGAGGTCCAGGTATCAGTGTTAAGAAATCAATCAGGTGACAGGCAGATCTCTGTGAGTTCGAGACCAGCCTGGTCTACAGAGCTAGTTCCACGACAGGCTCCAAAACCACAGAGAAACCCTGTCTCGAAAAATAAAAAAAAAAAAAAAAAAGAAATCATGTGACACTACCCAACCTAATTCCGGCCTTCTGAATACTACTTTTAGTTACCTCACTGGTTTTCTTACCAAGTGCAGAGGATCTCTATTTTTCTCTGGTCTTGACGTTAACAGCAGTTTCCCTCCTTTCTTCATTCCTTTCATCTTTCTGTCTGTCTTTGTTTCATTCATTTGTTCATTTGATCTTTTTTGTTCTCAAAAGGGAATAATTCTGATAGGATGCAGTAGCTGGTCAAGTACTTAAGAGTGTAAGTAGAACAATCGAGGAGGCAAAGCAAACTGGCCCGGTCGAGATACAACAAACTAGATCCTGGTAGGCACAGGGCCTAAATTTCTCCTCTAACTGTTCATCCCTCCTTTGTCCTCCCCCTAGAATGGATACTTCTGGGAAAAGGCTGTGCTTTTCTCACAAGCCCAGCTTATCTAGAATTCAATCTGTTATAAGTAAGTAGGTGTATAAGATGCAAGAATATGTAAAGAAGTTTAAGAAACAGCTGAAGTTCACCAGGCATGGTGGTGCACGTCTTTAATCCCACTACTCTGGAGGCAGAGGTAGATAAATCTCTGAGTTCTTGGACAGTCTGGTTTATAGAGAAAGTTCCAGAACAGCCAGGGCTACACAGAGATACTCAGATACACAAGAAGGAAGAAGGAAGGAAGGGAGGAAGGAAGGAAGGAAGGAAGAAAGGAAAGAGAAAGAAAGAAAGAAAGAAAGAAAGAAAGAAAGAAAGAAAGAAAAAGAGAAAGAAAGAAAGAATAAATAAGAAAGAAAGGACAAGAAGAGACAAAGGAACGTTTTAGGGAAAGGGTTAGAGCACTCTGCATACTACCCTACAGAGGAAGTATTGAGGCTGTTTTAATGTGATCCAACTAATATGAACCACCGTCCCCCATTGTTGATCACATCTTGTTTGGAATGTCCAGAGCTGGCCCTTCCTGAATCTCCCACTGCCATTTCCCTTCTCTCTTGAACCCAGGTAGGCTACCACCATTATCTAATATAGGTAGTTTGTGCTGAGGAATCATTTATTATACTTCTATGGTAAAATGAAATGTTAGTGTATAGAAGGGGCAGCGGGCTGCATTCCTGCCACCCAGCTCCTGACTGCCTGGCTAGCTTATACCCCGAAATAACAACAGACAAACTGTATTCATTTAAATACTGCCTGTCCTATTTCTATTAATGTGTGTAGCACCACGAGGTGTGCTTACTGGGAAGATTCTAGCCTACGGCCATCTTGGGTCAGAGCTTCATTGCTTCTCCCTCAGAGAGGAGAGCTATGGCGTGTGTCTGAGATGTCTTTCCTTACTGCCTCTTCCTCCCAGCATTCTGTTCTATTTACACTACCCACCTATGTTCTGACCTATCGGACCAAGCAGTTTATTAATTAACCAATGATCTTCTGACATGATTAGTGTGTTGCGTCCTTCCCTCCTGTCTTTACCTCAGTGGAGTCAACTTTGGGAAGTCATGTGCACACTAGACCATGATGAGGCTTCCATAAGAAGTTCTTTTCTGAAGTAGATCACCTCCGTCAAGGTTGCAGAAAACATCAAGTTCTTCATGGTGTATATTGTTCATTTTATAAAAGCTCCAACCACAAATGCAAGCCTCACAGACATGGTGGCAGTCCTAGATATATTGTCTACCTAACACAGAGTCAACTGAGAGGAAAGCGACTAATGAGAAACTGCCTACATCAGATGAGGAAGTTGGTTTTTGGGCACATCTGTGTGTCGTTTCCTTGATTATTAAGTCACATAAGAGGTCCCGGTCTGCTGTAGGAAATACCATTCTTAGGCAGGAAGCTCTGAATTACATAAAAGTACCAGGGAAGCATGAGCCTGTGACCAAGCCAGAGAAGGGACAAAGAAACAGCGCTCTTCCTTCCAGGCTTCCCTCCTCCACGTTCCTGCCTTGAGTTCCTGCCCGCATTTCCCCAGTGATGAACTGTGACTTGGAAGCCTGTGCAAATAAACCCTTTCTTCTCTAAGCTGACTTTGTGTTGGAGGGTTTTATAACAGCCCCAGAAACTGCTACTGTAACAGACTCTGTTGTCAGGCACGGGCAAGGGAAGGCACATCCCAGACTAGTCTGGGCTACATAACGAAACACTGAATCAAAAAGTAAAACCAAAACCATAGTGATAACCCCAAAATAAAAGTGTAAATCCACTCTTAGGAATACTGGTCGCTGACCAACATTATTAGCTGTGTCATGGAATTCCAATGCCTGACTCTGATGAATCAGAAATTCTTCAGGTTGAAGAAAAAGAATACAAGAAATAAAAACATCCTTTGCTGCAAAGAAAGAACATCAGGAGGCTTGAATGTCATATTAATGCCAAGTTTCCTATTTCCACTTTTTTTCCTTTAAAATATGTACAGTGGGGGGAGGGGGAGGGAAATGGGAGGCGGTTGCGGGGAGGAGGCAGAAATCCTTAAAAAATAAATAAATTAAAAAAAAATAAAATATGGATAGTGCCTCTCAAGATGGCCCACTGCCTACAGATGGTAGCACCGAGCATGGTGGCCTGAGTGTGCCTCCCTGGATACAGTAAAAAGAAAAAAGTGACTCCTAAAAGTAGCCTGCAACATCCATGTGTATATTGTGACACACATGCATCAACACATAAACACATATAAAACATAAAACATATGTGAATGCTTAAAAGCAAGTAATGATATTTTCTGTGTGTTTAACACATATGTACGTGGATTAGCTATTGGGTATTGTAGAATATGGAACACTAAAAAATCGCAAGGGGTTTCTATTGTTAAAAAGTTTTACTTTTGAAATGCGATCTCACTCTGTAACCCATATTGGCCTTAACCTCACCATGTGTCCCCCACTGGCCTCAAACTCATGTCAAACCCTTTGCTTCCACTTCTTGAGTCCTGGGATTACAGGAATGAGGCACCACACCTAACATCAGGATTTACTTTCTGGAGAAAGTGGTCAAAAAGCAATACTGTGTAGACTATAAAATTGTAAGGACATATAAGTTATAATCACTAAAACATATCAGAAAGGCTGATGAGAAATGAATGTCTTCTAAAGCTAAAACATTAAAAATAAGAATTAGAGAAACAAAATATGAGGGGGTAAGAGTGCAAATGACACAGAGTAGAACGTCACAACAGATACATTAGATATTAATGCATCAAACACTGCAAATAGAGGATAAATATTTTCTGAACAGATACAAAAGCAAGAACAGTAATACCTTGTCCGTAAGCTAGAGAGTTTAATAAGTGTGTTTGAGGGCTGGGAGGATGGCTCAGCAGTTAGCATCACTGACTGCTCTTCCAGAGGACCCGGGTTCAATTCCCAGAACCCAAATGGCAGCTCACACCTGGCTGTCACTACAGTTTCAGGGGACCTGGCAACCTTACACAGGCCTGTATCATGCAGGCAAAACACTCACACACGTAAAATAAAAATAAGTAATTCTCTTTAAAGTTGAAGAAAAAGATGCTGGCGACAGTGGTGATGCTGTCACTGCCTTTAGAATCATTTACTGCTCATTTAGTCGGGCCTGGTTGCTGGGAATAGCTGCTGCCCTCAGTTCAGTTTAGTCTACTTAGATTGTTGGTGGGGTTTGCAAGTATGCTGTTTGAGCACTTAGCCCCCAGCAGGTGGCACTGTTGGAGGACTGTGTGGAGTATCCCAGGCCTACAGAATGAGGGCAGGGCCTTTGAAGGCTGTTACACTTAGCACTCATTGAATGTGATCTGTAAGCTTTGCATCCTGTCCATTGCCACATGAGGAGTCTCCACCAAGTGCCGCGGTCCCCATTAACAGCACCGTGATGGCATTGTTGACACTTTTCTTGGGCAGAGAACCCATGCCAGACTAAATTGTGGGTGTGGACTTTACACAACAGGGGTGATTATAAAGAACTTGCATCACTAAAAGCCCACTAGGTCACTGGTGATGACTCATGGAGTCTGCATCTATCTGAATCTCGGGAGGTGGTGGATGACTCCAAAGTAACATCGTTCTCCAGACCCAACAGAGCTGATGCACATAGGACCTCACAGAGACTGTGAGATCACTCACAAGATCGGCAGGAGCTCAAGCCAGATAAAAGCCCTGCATGGAGGAGGGGAAGTGGCCACAAAGCCCTACACCTAGCCAAGTAGCTATATGTGATGGATAGCTGCTTTCTCAATGGAGTGACACTCGAATAGCAAACACACCCCAGAACAGGCACCATGCCCAGTAGTTTCCAGTATAAATAGGACTCCATGGTTTTGTTATTGACTTATACACAGGCCGTTTTGTTTGTTTTAAGCAAGATAAAGAGCATGACGTTGAGTTAGGGGTAGTTTGGGAAGAGTGAAATATGATAAAAAATAAATGAAAAATTTAAAAATACAGAAAAAATTAAAATAAAATATATATGTTGCGGGGAGGCTGAGGGGATGGCTCTTCCAGAGTCTTATTCTTAAAAAATATCCCTGGGGTCAGTCCGCACCATAGCAAACTCGGCGGGTCCCAGCAGTGCCGGGCGCCAGTGCACCTGAGCAAGCAGCTACAGTAGGCACCAGTGGCAGCGGGTCAGACATATAAACACAGGAAATAGTTATAAATGTTTATTAATAAAGGGGGAGAGGAGAAGGGAGAGAGAGAAGAAGAAAGAGAGGGAAAGAAGGAGAGAGAGAGGAGGAGAAGGAGAGAAGAAGGGAGAGAGAGGAGGAGAGAGGCAGAGCCCCATGTGTACACCGGGGGAGAACACAGGGAGAGAGCAATGGCCGGCGGAGGGCAGAGGTTAAAAAGGAGTGGGCTGCCACATGGCCTGCCATCACTGCTCTGAGACCAGCAGCTGTCTCTGCCTGGGACTGGCTGCTCCAGGGCCCACTGTCTGAGGCCACATGGCCCGCCACCACCACTGCCCGGCCGCTGCTCTGGACTGGGAACCAACCACTGCTCCAAGACCAGCAGCTGTCTCTGCCTGGGATTGGCTGCTCCCAGAGCCCACTGTCTGCAGCCACATGGCCCGCCACTACCACCACCACCGCTTGGGCCACCACTCTGGGACCAGCAGCCATTTCTGCCTGGGACTGGCTGCTCCCAGGGCCCGCTGCTTGCCACCACATGGCCCGCCGCCACCATTTGGGACCTACAGCATTTCTGCTGCCTACTGCCGCATGGATCTTGGAGCATTTTTAAAAAAGAACAACACAGAGGACCTGACTTCAGTCCCCAGACCCCAAATGGTGGCTCACACTGCCTGTTATTCTGGTTCCAAGGGATATTACACCATCTTATGAGCTCCGTGGGAAAATCCAAAGACACAAACGCAAGTAAAATACCCATACACACGAAATTAAAATAAACAAAACCTGAAATAATAATAAGATACATACTTTGGTATGGATGGTGCTCTTAACCAGCAGACCTGAGTTCAGGTTGCAGTACTTACTAACAGCAATCTATAACTGTGAGGCATCCCTGGGTTATTTTGCCCATGCTTATGTAGCCCATGTTACATAGCAATACATACATAAATACATACACACACACACAGGCACACACATTCACACTTTCTCCACATAGTCTGTACATTTATATATTTATTTCACCATTACAGTGAATCCAATCACAAGTCTTGTTGCCAACCACATTGTACACAAGAAGCGAAATGCCCAGAGAGGCTGAATAAGTAGCTCCCAAGTCACAGAGCAACTAAGATGTTACCCATGATTAAGTCATGCCACCTAGTCATACTGATCATTGTAAGGTCAGGAGGCAACCCGGGCACTCAGTATATAACCATATGAAGGAGGCAGTACATACAGGAAACTGAGAAACTCGCAAGATGGCACATTCATGCCTCATGTCCTAGACTCTGGCAACTGCTTGCTCTCAGCTCTATGATTTGGCAAAGGATCAGAAAGTAAAGGCTGGGTAACCCAGGTGGGCCAGACACTGGTTCTCAGACTTTATTCACTGGAAGGGGTATATGAGAGAGAGATATGATTGTGTGAGGAAAAGTATGAGGACACAATTTTTTGTGCCTCCCTAATTTCCTGCAGTGGACCAGGACAAAGTCTACCTGTGCTTAGAAATGATGGCCCAGCCTGAACAGAACAGAAAAGCTTCTCACCAGGATCTCTGTTGACATCCAATGGTCAAGGATGTGGGGGCCAGCAGTGAAGAGAGTAAAAACCATGAGCAGAAGAGGAGAAGAGCCAGGGCTGTGAGAACAAGACACCCAGTCACTGGGAGGAGCTGCTCTGATGCGTTTCCCAGCAATTTATGTCACGTTATCCACAGTGGGCAATATGATGCCTAAAACTGATGTCACAAAGCTCCTGAAACCAGAGCTGGAGCCATGAATTCATGTGTTCCCAGGAGAGAACAAGTCTCGACCCTCCTAGCCTAGGGAATCATAAGGCTATGACCAAGCTAGAGAAGGGACAAGCTAACAGCGCTCTTCCTTCCAGGCTTCCTTCCGGCAGGTGCCTGCCTTGAGTTCCTGCCCTGATTTCCCCAGGGATGAACTGTGACTTGGAAGCTTGTGCCAAATAAACCCTTTCTTCTCAAAGCTGATTTTGTGTTGGAGTGTTCTAGAACAGTCCCAGAAACTGCTACTGTGGCCCACCCTGTTGGCAGGCACAGGCAAGGGAAGGCACATTCCAGACTAGTGTGGGCTACATAATGAAACATTGAATCAGAAACTAAAACCCAAATCGTAGTGATAACTACAAAATGAAAGTGTAAATCTGCCCTTAGGAATACAGGTCGCTGAACAACAGTATTCTGCTGTGTCATGGTATGCCAATGCCTGTCTCTGATGTTCATTCTTTCCTCTCAGAGTCATCGAAGTCCTCCCGTTGCTTGGGCTTTCTCTAATATTAGTGCAATATGAGATGAATTGATCTACCATGATTTCCTTTAAAGGGACCAAGGAATTGATTTTTCATGTGTGTGGAAAAGTGTGAGAGGAGAAAAGCCTAATTTGTATACATGAATAGCCGGAAATACTAAGCCCACGTATTGAAAAGGTGGACAATCCCCTTCATACACTTGAGGTGCTAGCATATCAAGCATGACGGGTTTTATTCAAAAAGCTGTGACTTTCTCATCAGTGACCTTGGACCCTCGAAGAGAGTGGTGGCATATTTGACCGGTACGCTAGAATTAAACAGACCAGCTTAAAACAACAGATATAATTTAATAATTGAAAACGGGGAAACTCAAATGACCGGGTAAAGGTTCCTATGTCCAAAACAGGTCTGGAGAACACAGCAAGAAGAGTGCTGGATTCCCAGGTTTTCTTCCCTGGCCCTAGGCAGCCACACCCTAGTCAAATGTGATTGGCTGAGTTTCCCCATCAAGAGAGCAACTTCCTGTAAAAGGTGGTGACAGAAAAAGTTTACTCAGTCTCTTATTCATTGAAAACATTCTTCATGCCTGAATGTGACAAAGATGTTTTCAGAAAGAAAGAAAAGTAAGAGTCCTGGGAACAAGCACAAATACACAAATATAAACAATCAGAAATTCTTCAAGTTGAAGAAAAAGTATACCAGAAACAAGAAAATCCTATGGTGCAAATAAAGACCATCAGAAGGCTTAATGTCATCTTAATACCAAGTTCCCTATTTCCAATTTTTTCCTTTAAAATACACAAGGGCCTCGAAGATGGCGAAGTGCCTGGAGATGCAGGAGTCCACCATGAAAGCCTGAGTTTGCCTCCGTGGGTACACTGAAAAGGGAGAACTGACTCCTAAAATTTAACTGCTACCACCACGTGTATATTGTAACACACATGCATACATGTGCACAAGATGTAAAACATATGTGAATGTTTAAAAGCAAGTTTTGATATTTTAGGTATGTTTAACATGTATGCATATGAATTAACTATAGTGTATTGTAGAATAAAGAGCACTAGGAAATGGAAAAGGAATTTCTATTGTTAAAAAGTTTTACTTTTGAAATATGATCTCACCCTGTCTCCCATACTGGACTGAACCTCACTATGTGGCCCCGGCTCGCCTCAAATTTATATGAAATCCTCTTGAGTCCTGGGATTACAGGGGTGAGGCACCAAACCTACCAACAGGATTTACTTTCTGGATAAAGGGGTCAAAAAGCAATACTGTGTAGACTATAAAATAGTAAGGACATATAATTTATAATTTCTAAAACATATCAGAATGGTTGACAAGAAATGAGAGTGTTCTAAAGCTAAAATATTAAAAATAAGAATTAGAGAAACAAAATATGAGGGGGATAAGATTGCAAATGATAAAGAGTAGAACGTCACAACAGAAACATTAGCTATTAATGCATCAAACACTGCAAATAAAGGATAAATATTTTCTGAAAAGGTACAAAAGCAAGAACAATAATACCTTATCAGTAAGATGGAGAGTTTAGAAGTGTGTTTGAGGGCTGGGAGGATGGCTCAGCAGTTAGCATCACTGTCTGCTCTTCCAGAGGACCCGGGTTCAATTCCCAGCACCCACATGGCAGCTCACAGCTGGCAGTCACTAAAATTCTAGGGGACCCGGCACACACACATACACCTAAATCATAATGGCCAAACACTAACACACGTAAAATAAAAATGAGTAATTATCTTTAAAGTAGAAGAAATGATGCTGGCAACAGTTGTGAACATATCACTGACTTTATAATCATTTATGGATCATTTAGGAAGGGCTGGTTGCAGGGAACAGCTTCTGGCCTCAGTTCAGTTTAGTCGGCTTAGATTGTTGGTAGGGTTTGCAAGTCTGCTGATTGAGCACTTAGCCCCCAGCAGGTGGCACTGTTGGAAGACTGTGGGGAGGATCCCAGGCCTGTAGCATGAGGGCAGGGCCTTTGAAGGCTATTACACTTAGCACTCACTGAATCTGATCTGTAAGCTTTGCATCCTGGCCATTGCCACATGAGGATTCTCCACCATGTGCCGTGGTCCCCATTAACAGCACCGTGATGGCATTGTGTGTCACTTTTCCTGGGTAGGGAACTAATGTCAGACTGAATTGTGTGAGAAAACTTTATACAACAGGGGTGATTCTAAAGCACTTGCATCACTAAAAGCTCACTTGGTCACTGGTGATGACTCGTGCAGTGTGCATCTATCTGAATCTCCGGAGGTGGTGGTTGACTCTAAAGTAACATCGTTCTCCAGACCCAACAGTGCTACAGCACATAGGACCTCACAGAGACTGTGAGATCACTCACAAGATCAGTAGGAGCTTACGCCAGATAAAATCCCTGCATGGAGGAGGGGAAGTGGCCAAAAAGCCCTACACCTAGCCAAGTAGCTATATGTGATGGATAGCTGCTTTCTCAATGGAGTGACACTGAGTACAGCAAACACACCCAAGAACAGGCACCATGCCCAGTAGTTTCCAGTATATATAGGACTCCATGGTTTTTTTTTGACATATAAACAGACTGTTTTGTTTGTTTTAAGCAAGATAAAGAGCATGACGTTGAGTTAGGGGTTGTTAGGGAAGAGTGAAATATGATAAAAATAAATGAAAAATTTAAAAATACTGAAAAAATTAAAAGTTAAATATATATGTTGCGGCGAAGCTGAGGGGATGGCTCTTCCAGAGGCCCTGACTTCAGTCCCCAGACCCCAAATGGTGGCTCACAACTGCCTGTTATTCTGTTTCCTAGGGATCTGACTCCATCTTATGAGCTCCGTGGGCAAATCAACAGGCACAAACGCAAGTAAAATACCCATACACATGAAATTAAAATAAACAAAACCTGAAATAATAATAAGATATACCGGTTGATCGGCATAGTGCTCTTTGCCAGAGGACCTGAGTTCAGTTTGCAGTACCTACTGACAGCCATCTGTAACTGTGCGAGGCCACTCTGGGCTATTTATCCCATGTTTATTTAGACCATGGTACATAGCAGGACACACACACATACATACATACTTACATACATACATACATACACACACACAACACATTGTCTACATAGTCTGTATATTTATATATTTACTTCACCATTATAATGATTCCATATCACAAGTATTGTTGCCATCCACAACACAATTTTGTGTGCACCCTTACTTTCCTGCGGTGGACCAGTACAAATTCTACCTGTGCTTAGAAATGTTGACGCAGCCTGAACAGAACAGAGAAGCTTCTCACCAGGATCTTTTTCGACCTCCAGTGGTCAAGGATATGGGGGCAGCAATGAAGACAGTAAGGACCATGAACAGAAGAGGAGAAGAACCAGGGCTGTGAGAACAAGACACCCAGTCACAGTGAGGAGCTGCTCTGATGCATTTCCCAGCAATTGTTGCCATGTTATCCACAGTGGGCGCTATGATGCATAAAACAGATGTCACAAAGCTCCTGAAACCAGAGCTGGAGCCATGAATTCATGTGTTCCCGAGAGAGACCAAGTCTCGACCCTTCTAGCCTAGGGAATCATGAGGCTATGACCAAGCTAGAGAAGGGACAAGCTAACAGTGCTTTTCCTTCCAGGCTTCCTTCCGGCAGGTGCCTGCCTTGAGTTCCTGCCCTGATTTCCCCAGGGATGAACTGTGACTTGGAAGCTTGTGCCAAAAAAACCCTTTCTTCTCAAAGCTGATTTTGTGTTGGAGTGTTCTAGAACAGTTCCAGAAACTGCTACTGTGGCCCACCCTGTTGGCAGGCACGGGCATGGGAAAGCACATTCCAGAGTAGTGTGGGCTACACAATGAAACATTGAATCAAAAACTAAAACCCAAACCGTAGTGATAACCACGAAATGAAAGTGTAAATCCACTCTTAGGAATACAGGTCGCTGAACAACAGTATTCTGCTGTGTCATGGTATGCCAATGCCTGTCTCTGATGTTCATTCTCTCCTCTCAGAGTCATCGAAGTCCTCCCGTTGCTTGGGCTTTCTCTAATACTAGTGCAGTATGAGATGAATTGATCTACCATGACTTCCTTTAAAGGGACCATGGAATTGATTTTTCATGTGTGTGGAAAGAGTGAGAGAGGACGAAAGTCTAATTTGTATACATGGATAGCCGGAAATACTAAGCCCACGTATTGAAACGGTGGACAATCCCCTTCATACACTTGAGGTGTTAGCATATCAAGCATGATGTGTTTTATTCAAAAAGCTATGACTTTTCATCAGTGACCTTGGACCCTAGAAGAGAGTGGTGGCATATTCGACCGGTACGCTAGAATTAAACAGACCAGCTTAAAACAACAAATATAATTTAATAATTGAAAACGGGGAAACTCAAACGACCGGGTAAAGGTTCCTATGTCCAAAACAGGTCTGGAGAACACAGCAAGAAGAGTGCTGGATTCCCAGGTTTTCTTCCCTGGCCCTAGGCAGCCACACCCTAGTCAAATGTGATTGGCTGAGTTTCCCCATCAAAAGACCAACTTCCTGTAAAAGGTGGTGACAGAAAAAGTTTACTCAGTCTTTTATTCATTGAAAATGTTCTTCATGCCTGAAGGTGACAGAGATGTTTTCAGAAAGAAAGAAAAGTAAGAGTTCTGGGAACAAGCACAAATACACAAATGTAAACAATCAGAAATTCTTCAAGTTGAAGAAAAAGTATACCAGAAACAAGAAAATCCTTTGGTGCAAATAAAGACCATCAGAAGGCTTAATGTCATCTTAATACCAAGTTCCCTATTTCCACTTTTTCCTTTAAAATACACAAGGGCTTGAACATGGCCAAGTGACTACAGATGCTTAACTCCACCATGATGGCCTGAGTTTGCCTCCATGGGTACACTGAAAAAGGAGAAGTGACTCCTAAAATTTGCCTGCTACCACCACGTGTATATTGTGACACACATGCATAGATACATGTGCACAAGATGTAAAATATATGTGAATGAGCCGGGCGGTGGTGGCGCATGCCTTTAGTCCCAGCACTGGGGAGGCAGAGGCAGGCGGATCTCTGTGAGTTCGAGGCCAGCCTGGTCTACAGAGCTAGTTCTAGGACAGGCTCCAAAACCACAGAGAAACCCTGTCTCAAAAAAAAAAAACCAAAAAAAAATATATGTGAATGTTTAAAAGCAAGTTTTGATATTTTAGGTATGTTTAACACATATGCACATGAATTAACTATAGTGTATTGTTGAATAAAGAACACTAGAAAATGGCAAACGAATTTCTATTGTTAAAAAGTTTTACTTTTGAAATATGATCTCACTCTGTCTCCCATACTGGACTGAACCTCACTATGTGGCCACGGCTGGCCTCAAATTTATATGAAACCCTCTTGAGTCCTGGGATTACAGGGGTGAGGCACCAAACCTACCAACAGGATTTACTTTCTGGAGAAAGGGATCAAAAAGCAATACTGTGTACACTATAAAATAGTAAGGACATATAATTTATAATCTCTAAAACATATCAGAAAGGCTGATGAGAAATGAGAGTGTTCTAAAGCTAAAACATTAAAAATAAGAATTAGAGAAACAATATATCAGTGACATAAGAATGCAAATGATAAACAGTAGAAAGTGACATCAGATAAATTAGCTATTAATGGATCAAACACTACCAATAAAGACTAAATATTTTCTGAACAGCTATAAAAGCAAGAACAGTAATAGCTTATCTGTAAGATAGAGAGTTTAATAAGTGTGTTTGAGGGCTGGGAGGATGGCTCAGCAGTTAGCATCACTGTCTACTCTTCCAGGGGACCAAGGTTCAATTCCCAGCACCCACATGACAGCTCACAACTGGCAGTCACATGAGGAGTCTCCACCATGTACCGAGGTCACCATTAAAAGCACCATCGTGGCACTGTGTGACATTATTACTGGGTAGGGAACCCATGCCAAACCAAACTGTGAATGAAGAGTATACACAAACAGTGGTGACTCTAAAGCACTTACATCACTAAAAGCCCACTCCGTCATGGGTGATGACTCACGACTTCTGCATCTATCTGAATCTCCAGAGGTGGTGGATGACTCCAAAGGAACATCATTCTCCAGAACCAACAGATCTGATGCACATAGGAACTCACAAAGACTGTGAGATCTGCAGGAGCTCAAGCCAGATAAAATCCCAGCCTGGAGGAGGGGAAGTGGCCACAAAGCCCTACACCTAGCCAAGTAGCTATATATGATGGATAGCTGCTTTCTCAATGGAGTGACACTGGGTATGGCAAAGAAACCCGAAAACAGGCCACATGCACAGTAGTTTCCAGTATAAATAGGACTCCATGGTTTTGTTGTTGACTTATACAAGGACTGTTCGTTTCTTTTAAGCAAGAGAAAGAGCATAATGTTAAGAGGGGAGGAGTTGGGGAAGGGGGAAAATATGGTAAGAATAAATGTAAAATTTAGAAATAAAGAAAAATTAAAAGTAAAATATATATAATGATGAGGCACTGAGGAGATGGCTCCTGCAGAGGACCTGACTTCAGTCCCAAGACCCCAAATGGTGGCTCACAACTGCATGTTATTCCAGTTCCATAGGATATGACAGCGTCTTACGACCTCAGTGGGCAAACTCCAAAGACACACACACTGAGAAAATATCTATACATATAAAATTAAAATAAACAAAACCTGAAATAATAATAAAAAGCTATATATTTTGATCTGGATAGTGCTCTTAGCCAGAGGAACTAAGTTCAGTTTGCAGAAACTACTAACAGCCATCTGTGACTGTGAGGCCACCCTGGGCTATTTAACCCATGTTACATAGCAAGACATACATACGCACAAACACACAAACACACACACACACACACGTTCTACACATAGTCTGTACATTTATATATTTACTTCACCATTAGAGTGACTCCATATCATAAGTATTGTAGCCATCCACGTTGTACACAAAAGCAAAAGGCCCAGAGAGGCTAAATAAGTAGCTCCCAAGTCACAGAGCAACTAAGATGTTACCCATGATTAAGTCATGCCTCCTAGTCATCCTGATCATTGTGAGGTCAGGAAGCAACATGGGCCGTCACTATGTAACCATATAACCATATGAAGGAGGGAGTAGATACAGGAAACTGAGAAACACCCAAAATGGCACATTCACGGCTCATTTCCTAGACTCTGACAACTACTCACTCTCAGCTCTATGATTTGGAAAAGGATCAGAAAGTCAAGGCAGGGGTCCCAGGTGGGCCAGATACTGGTTCTCAGACTTTATTGACTGGAGGGGTATATGTAAGAGAGAGATGAGTGTGTGAGGGGAAAGTACACAGACACCTGTTTGTCTGCCTCCCTAATTTTCTGCGGTGGACCAGGACAAAATCTACCTGTGATTGGAAATGTTGGCCCAGCCAGAAAAGAACAGAAAAGCTTCTCACCAGTATCTCTGTGGACATCTAGTGGTTATAGATGTGAATGACACCTCATACAAAATGTTCCTGTGGGGCCAAACAGTGAGGACAGGAAGGACCATGAGCAAAAGGGGAGAAGAGCCAGGGCTGTGAGAACAAGACACAGCTAGTCACTGGGAGGAGCTGCTCTAATGCGTTTCCTGGCACCTGTTGTCATGTTATCCACAGTGGGTGTTATGTTACAGAAAACTGATGTCACAAAGCTCCTGAAACTAGAGCTGGATTCATGAATTCATGTGTTCCAGGTAGAGACCAAGTCTCCACCCATCTAGCCTTGGTCTTGCGGAGATAGGAACCACAGAAAGGGCCTTAGCCCTGTTGTTCCTGCTTTCTATTTTGGAGGGCTTCCAGGCTCGAGATGGGCACCTCTGGGAGTCAGAGAATCTTAGAGGACCTGCTCTGTAGGGACCATCTCTTTTCCTTGGCCAACAGGGACAGGTAGTACAACCTGCTGCTCTCCCCTCTGTTCCGCATCCCTGGGGCCTTTCTCAGGCCTGACTAACCCCTCATTCTTACATTCCAGGTTTAAGGTCTGAGGATTCTCTGTCTTCCCCAGGCTGAAGCCGTCCATCTACTATTGCAGTCGGCTTCAGTGCCCTTCCCGACCACGGCCAGACCAACTCGTTCTGTCCCAATGGTCCTAGGTAGGCTGGGTTGCCCACTCTTGCTTAAAATGCTTTTGTTGGTCAGGCCTGAAACATGAGCAAGAAAGTAACTTCCAGATGGCTAGACTCACCCTGACTGGTGTACAGTTTCATCATCTTCTCTTTCCACTCAGCATGATTCTGGGAAGCCTGTGCTGGCTGTTGCTGGCTGCTTTCTTCTCTGAGAGCTGGTGCACTGCCCCAAATGAGCTGAGGAATAACCAAGATCTGAACCAGATGAACGGACACCAGACTGTCTCCATTGTGCTGAAGGAAAAACACAAAAAGACCTAGGATTTGAGTATGATGGCAGTTGCCACTGAAGCTATTAGGCATAACGTGAGCTCTGGGAGGAGCAACAGACCACAAAAGACATGCCATAGAACAATGGGGCAGCCTAGGGTCCTAAGTGACATAAAGTTAATGTGGTGGCCTACCTGGGGTCAGGAGAGTAGGAGAATGGCAGTGGGAGACTAGGGATGGCCCAGCTCAGGACCTTCCAAACAGGTTGTGACCAACAATGGGTGCGATGGTACATAATAGCTGGATCAGATTAAAATAGCCTCAAGACTTCCTCTGCAGGGTAGCATGCAGAGTGTTCTAAACCCATCCCCTAGTAAACTTTCAACTTAGCTTTGTTCTCTCTCTCTCTCTCTCTCTCTCTCTCTCTCTCTCTCTCTCTCTCTCTCTGTGTGTGTGTGTGTGTCTCTGTCTCTCTGTCTCTGTCTCTCTGTGTCTCACACTCCCTTCCTTTCTTTCTTCATTTTTTTGATTTCTACCTTTTTTCTTATTTTTTTCTCAGTTTCTCGGTCTAGTTCTGAATATCCTGGAACATTGTCTAAAAAACAGACTGGCCAAGAACTCAGAGATTCATGTGTCTCTGTCTTCAGAGTGCTAGGATTAATGGCATGCACCACCATAACTGACAAACTTCAGCTGTTTCTTATATTTCTTTACATATTCTTGCATCTTATACACCTACTTCCTTATAACAGATTGAATTTTAAGCAAGCTGGACTTCTCAGAAAAGCACAACGTTTTTCTAGAAGTATCCATCCTAGGGGGAGCACAACGGAGAGAAGGACAGTAAGAAGAGAATTTTAGGTCATGTGCACACTAGAATCTAGGATGCTGCATCTCAACTTGGCCAGGTTGCTTTGCCTCCTTCATTGCTGTGCTTACACTCTTGAGTACTTGACCAACTACTGCATCCTATTGGAATTATTCCCTTTTGAGAAGAAGAAGGATCAAATGAAGAAATGAATGAAAGAAAGACACAGAAAGATGAAAGGAAGAAAGAGAGAAAGGAAGGAAGAGACTGCTGGTAAGGTCAAGAGCAGAGAAAAAGAGAGATCCTCTCCACTTAGTAAGAAAACCTGCAAGGAAACTGGAATTAAGAGTCAGGAGGCCTTAATTAGGTTGAGCAGTGTCACCTGATTTCTTAGCACTGATACCTGGACCTCCTTTCAGGCTAATCAAATTAGACCTTGGGCATAAGGTACATAATTCATTCTCTCTCTCTCTCTCTCTCTCCCTACCTCCCTTCATCCTCTGCGTGTTGGGGGGAGGTTGTTGTGAGGTTGTAATGATGTGTGGGATATGTAAGCTCCTAGTATGATCTCACAGCGTATCCAGGGAAGAGAATAACCACACCGGGTGATCAAATATAGGTGTGTGTGGCAGTGGTGTGCGTGGGTGGGTGTGGGTTTCTGTGCACACTTCTGGTAGATGCATAAGGACAGCTATGGGTGTGTTTTCGCAGGTGCTGTCTCTTTTTTTCTGAGACAGGGTCTTTATTGGCCTGAAGCTGGCAAAATGGGGTAAGTGGTCTGACTGGTAAACCCAAGGAACATTAGGACTGCACAGTTTTGTGCTGGATTTTAAGTGCACTACCAGAACTTTAGATTTTACTTAGATTCTGGGGGTGGAATTTGTGTCCTCGTGCTTGCAAAGAGAGCACCTTGCTAACTGAGCTATCCTTCAGATGCTAGGATGAAGTTTTATTTGGGATACAAGATAATCAGACATGTAGTTTTTAAAAAGTGGATGTACTAAAAAAAGAGGCTATATTCTGAAAACATTAACTTAGACCCTGAGAGTTAAGTGTTTCCCAAATCAGCTAGGCCTCCAGAAGACCAAGGTATTATTCCACCAAAACCCAACTTGGTGAGCCAAAGAGTTTAAAACATACAGCTAATTGATGAGGGATTTCTTACAGGTGCAGAGCAGCGACTGACTGTAGCATGGAAGAAGGATTCCTTCTCCATAGCTGGATAGATGGAAGTGCCTGCCCTGTAAGTAGACCTCCCACACTCTCGGTACTCTAGTGTCTCCAGAGGCTACAGAACCACATGTAACTGGGACAGAATCACACACAGCTGAAAAGGAAAAGCCTCAAGAGAGACTGAAATCTCAGGTGAGAGTCTAATAACACCTGCCCAAAGCCTTGTATAAAGAAACTTCAGCAGGCAGGAGGTGGTAGGGTGTAAAACAGGGAAGCTGAGTAAGCTATGGAAAGCAAGCCAGTAAGCAGCATACCCGCCATGGCCTCTGTATACTGGTATATTTGTGTTTAAATGAATAAAGCTTGCCTGAAGATCAGCGGGCAAAGCAGCCACACTCCTCAGCTATATGGGACAGGGCAGGGGATGGGGTGGCACACACCTATAATCCTAGAACTGGGAATACAGAGGCAGGCAAATTTCTGTGAGTTCCAGGCTATCCTGAAATATACAAGATTAAGACAGAAACAGATCCAGGTGCTGTTGGTTAACACCTTTAATCTCAGTGTTTCGGAGTCACACACTTTTAATCCCAGCAAGAGGGAGTTGGAGACAGGAGCAATATGCTGAGAAGAGAGGAAAATAAAGGAGAAGAGACAGGCACTCACTGGAGTATGGAGTGTGAGGATTTGTGGTGACAAGACCTTGCCCTTTGAGTCTGAACACTTGGTAGGGTAAAAGGTCTCTCTAGTGGTTTGCTGCTTTGCTTTTCTGATCTTTAGATTGGACCCCAAAACTTGTCTCTGGGTTTGTTTTATTCTGCTACACCTTCTACTTTGATTCCTGCCTTAAGATTCCTTCCCTGAGTTCCTTTCACTTAAATAAATCTTTTCAACTTGACTTTGAACACAGTGATTACAATTTACAACCAAGACAGCATATTCCCAAGTGGGGGATAAACCAGACACCTTAAACCTCACATTTGAGCCATCCATAATCTTCAGTGTGTCACATATCCTGCATTCAGAGCCTCTAACCACCATAAGGCCACTTCCTTTTAAGAAAATTTTTTTAATTTTAGAGATTTATATTTTACGGAAAAGTTGCAAAAAAAAAAAGACAGAATATTTACAAATGCCATGCAGCTGGTTGATTCTTTTGTTACTACTTTGAGTAGATGTGTCAAAACTGAGCCAATCAGGGCATTCCTAATTACTGAATCCATGGTTTATTGAGATTTCCTTACCTTTTACCATTACTCTTTACCATTGTCCATTACAAAATCCCGCAAGGAGCCTAATTCATACAACAGTGGTTCACATGGCTTTCCTGTAAGACCATGTCGTGTGTGTGTGTGTGTGTGTGTGTTTGTGTGTGTGTGTGTGTGTGTGTGTGTGTAGTTTGTGCTGAGAAATCATTTCTTAGATTTCCAGGGTAAAATGAAACATTAGTGTGTTGCATCCTTCCCTCCTGTCTTTATCTCAATGGAGTCATCTTTGGGAAGAGCATGCACACACTACACCTTGATGAGGCTTCCATAAGAAGTTCTTCTCTGAAGTAGATCACCACCGTCAAGGCTGCAGAGAACATCTAGTTCTTCATGTTGTATATTGTTCATTTTATAAAAGCTCTCTCCAGAAATGGAAGCCTCACAGACATGTTGGCAGTCCTAGTTATTTTTTGACCTAACACAGTGTCTACTGAGAGGGAATCCTCTAAGGAGAAACTACCTACATCAGATTAGGAAGTTGGTCTTTAAGCACATCTGCAGGTGGTTTCCTTGATTATTAACTCAGATAAGAAGTCCCGCCGCCTTAGGCAATACCATTCCTAGGGAGGAGGCTCTGGGTTAGATAAAAAGTACCAGGGAAGCAGGAGCCTATGACCAAGCTAGAGAAAAGACTAGCAAACAGCACTCTTCCTTCTAGGCTTCCCTCCTCCAGGTTCCTGCCTTGAGTTCCTGCCCCCATTTCCACAGTGATGAACTGTGACTTGAAAGCCTGTACCAAATAAACCCTTTCTTCTCTAAGCTGATTTGGTGTTGGAGTGTTTTAAAACAGTACCAGAAACTGCTACTGTAGCCTACTCTGTTGGCAGGCACGGATAAGGGAAGGCACATTCCAGACTAGTCTGGGCTACATAATGAAACACTGAATCAAAAACTAAAACCAAAACCGTAGTGATAAACACAAAATGAAAGTGTAAATCCACTCTTAGGAATACAGGTCGCTGAACAACAGTATTCTGCTGTGTCATGGTATGCCAATGCCTGTCTCTAATGTTCATTCTCTCCTGTCAGAGCTACCAAAGTCCTCCCGTCTCTTGGGCTTTCTCTAATACTACTGCAGGTATGAGAGGAATTGATCTACCATGACTTCCTTTAAAGGTGCCATGGAATTGATTTTTCATGTGAGTGGAAACAGTGAGTGAAAAAAGCCTCATTTGTATACATGGATAGCCGGAAATCCCAAGACCACGTATTGAAAAGATGGCCACTCCCCTCCATCCACTTGAGGTGCTAGCACATCTAGTATGATGTGCTTTATTAAAAACGCTGTGACTTTCTCATCAGTGACCTAAAATCCTAGAAGAGGGGGGGGCGTATTTTACCAATAAGCTAGAATTAAGCAGACCAGCTGAAAAAAACTGATATAATTTAATAATTGAAAAGGAGAAACTCACACGACCAGGTAAATTTTCCCACGTCCAAAACCAGTGTGGCTAATGCAGCAAGAAAAGTGCAAAAGAGAGCAAGGGCAGCTGGATTCCCAGGTTTTCTTCCCTGTCCACAGGCAGCCACAACGTAGCCAAAAGAGATTGGCCTAGCTTCCCTATCAAGAGAGCAACTTCCTCTAAAAGGTGGTGATAGAAAAAGTTAACTCAGTCTCTTACCCATAGATAACATTCTTCATGCCTGAAGGTGACAGAGATGTTTTCAGAAAGAACGAAAATTAAGAGTCCTGGGAACCAGAGGAATACACCAATATAAACAATCAGAAATTCTTCTGGTTGAAGAAAAACACCAGAAACAACAATATCCTTTGGTGCAAATAAAGACCATCAGAACGCATGAATGTCATCTTAATACCAAGTTCCCTATTTCCACGTTTTTCTTTATAATACACACAGTGCCTGGCAAGATGGCCCAGTGCCTACACATGCCTGCGTCAAGAACATTGGCCTGAGTTTGACTCCATGGGTACAGTGAATAGAAAGAAGTGACTCTTAAAAGTAGCCTGCTACCTCCACTTGTAATTTTGGCAGGCATAAATACCTGTGCACAAAATGTAAAATATATGTGAATGCTAAAAAGCAAATAATGATATTTTAGGTAACTTTAACATATATGCACATGAATTGACCACAGTGTATTGTAGAATAAAGAGCACTAGTACAGGGCAAATGAATTCCTATTGTTAAAAAGATTTACTTTTGAAATATGGTCTCACCCTGTAAACTATAATAAACTGAACCTCACCATGTGACCCCCCCTGGCCTCAAATTCATGTCAAACCCTTTGATTCCACTTCTTGAGTCCTGGGATTACTCAAGGGGTATGTGAAAGAGAGATATGAGTGTGTCAGGAGAAAGTACGCAGACACTTGTTTGTCTGCCTCCATGATTTCCTGTAGTGGACCAGAACAAAGTCTACCTGTGATTGGAAATGTTGGCCCAGCCTGAGAAGAACAGAAAAGCTTCTCGCCAGTATCTCTGTCAACGTCTAGTGGTCGAAGATGTGAATGACACCTCACTCGGAATGTGCCTGTGGGGTCCAGCGGTGAGGACAGGAAGGACCATGACTAGAAGGGGAGAAGATTCAGTGCTGTGAGAACAAGACACCCAGTCACTGTGAGGAGCTGCTCTAATGCGTTTCCTGGCAATTGTTGTCAGGTTGTCCATAGTGGGCACTATGATGCATAAAACTGATGTCACAAAGCTTCTGAAACCAGAGCTGGAGCCATGAATTCATGTGTTCACAGTAGAAACCAAGTCTCCACCCTTCTAGCCATGGTTTTGTAAAGATAGGAACCACAGGAAGGGCCTTAGCCCTGTGCTTCCTGCTTCCTATTCTTGACGGCTTCCGGGTGCTCGATGGACACCTCTAGGATCAGAGAACCTGACAGGACCTGCCCTTTTGGGACCAGCTCCTTTCCTTGGCCAGAATGGACTGGCGATACACCCTGCCACTCTCCTCTCTGTTCAGCATCCCTGGGGCCCTTCTCAGGCCTGACTAACACCTTATTCTTACCTTCCAGGTTTAAGGTCGGAGGATTCGGCCTCCTCTCCGGGCTGAAGCCATCCTTCTACTACTGCAGTCGGCTTCAGTGGCCTTCCCGACCACGGCCAGACCAACTCGTTCTGTCCCAATGGTCCCAGATAGGCTGTGTTGCCCACTCTTGCTTAAAATGCTTTTGTTGGTCAGGTCTGAAAGACGAGCAAGAAAGTAACTTCCAGATGACTGGTGTACAGTTTCATCATCTTCTCTTTCCACTCAGCATGATTCTGGGAAGCCTGTGCTGGCTGTCGCTGGCTGCTTTCTTCTCTGAGAGCTAGTGCACTGCCCCAAATGAGCTGAGGAATAACCAAGATCTGAGTCAGATGTCCGGACACCAGACTGTCTCCATTGTGCTGAAGGAAAGAGACTAAAAAAGACCTAGGATTTTAGTATGATGGCAGTTGACAGTGAAGCTATTAGGCAAAATGTGAGCTCTGGAAGGACCAACAGACCACATACAATGGGTAGGCAGCCTAGGATCCTGACATGCCATGAAGATAATGGTGGTGACTACCTGGGGTCAAGAGAGAAGGAGAATGGCAGTGGGAGACTCTGGAAGAGTCAGCTCAGGTCCTTCCAAATAGGATGTGACCAACAATGGGGGCTGTGGTCCATATTAGCTGAATCAGATAAAAACAGCCTCAAGAATTCCTCTGCAGGGTGGCATCTAGAGTACTCTAACCCTTTCCCCTAGTAAACTTTCAATTTAGCTATAATCTTTCTTTCTTTCTTTGTTTTTTCCTTCCTTCCTTCCTTCCTTCCTTCCTTTCTTTATACCTTCCTTCCTTTAATTCTTTCTTTTTTTCTTTCTTTCTTTGTTCCTTCCTTCTCTTTCTTCCTTGCTTCCATCCTTCTTTCTTTCCTTCCTTCTTTCTTGTTTATCTGAGTTTCTCTGTGTAGCTCTGGCTGTCCTGAAACATTATCACCAATCCAGATAGGCCAACAACTCAGAGATTCATTTGCCTCTGCCTCCAGAGTTCTGAGGTTAAAGGTGTGCACCACGATGCCTGGAAAACATCAGCTGTTTCTTAAACTTCTATACATATTCTTGCATCTTATATACGTACTTACGTATAATAGATTGAATTCTAGGTAAGCTGGGCTTCTGAGAAAAGCACAGCCTTTTCCAAGAAGTATCTATTCTAGGGAGAGCACAAAGGAGACATGGACATGGAGGCCCTGTGCCCATGAGAATTGGGGTTGCTGTATCTCAACTTGGCCAGTTTGCTTTGCCTCCTTGATTGCTCTGCTGACACTCTTTAGTACTTGTCCAACCACTGCATCCTATCTGAATTCTTCTCTTTTGAGAACAAAAAGAATCAAATGAACAAATGAATGAAAGAAAGACAGACAGAAAGAAGAAAGGAAAGAAGGAAGGAAGGAAGGAAGGAAGGAAGGAAGGAAGGAAGAGACTGCTCCTAAAGTCAAGACCAGAGAAAAAAAGAGATCCTCTCCACTTAAAAAGAAAAACCAGTGAGGTAACTGGATGTAGGATTCAGGAGGCCAGAATTAGGTTGGGTAGTATCACCCAAAGGTTGGCAATGCAGCCAACCCCTAGAGAGACCTTTTACCTCTACCAAGTGTTCATACTCAAAGGGCGAGGTCCTGTCACCATGAATCCTCAGACTCCACACTCCAGTGAGTGCCTGTGTCTTCTCATTTATATTCCTCACTCTGTGCAGAATGTTTCTCCTGTCTCCAACTCAAAGCGTTGGGATTAAAAGTGTGTGATCCCAAACACTGAGATTAAAGGTGTAAACCACCAACCCCTGGATCTGTTTCTGGATCAATTTTGGATAGCCCAGGATAGCCTGGAACACACAGAGATTTGCCTGCCTCTCTATTCCAAGTCCTGGGATTAAAGGGGTGTGCTGCCACCACCCCCTTGTCCTGTATAGCTGAAGAGTGTGGCTGCTTTGCCCGCTGATGTTCAGGCAAGATTTATTCATTTAAACACAAATATACCATTATACAGAGGCCATGGCAGGAATGCTGCTTACTGCCTTGCTTTCCATGGCTTACTCGGCTTCCCTGTTATACACCCTACCACCACCTGCCTGCTGAAGTTTCTTTATACAAGACTTGGGGCCAGTGTCATTAGACTCTCACCTGTGATTCCAGCTTCTCGTTGAGACTTTTCCTTTTCAGCTGTGTGAGATTCTGTCCCAGTTACATGTGGTTCTGTAGCCTCTGGAGACTCCAGAGTACCGAGAGTGTAGAAGGTCGACTGACAGGCAGGCACTTCCATCTGTTCGACTTCAGAGAAAGCCTCCATCTTCCATGCTGCAATCAGACTTTTCTGTGCTGTCGCTGCTCTGGACCAGTAAGTAATCCCTCATCCGTTAGCTGTAAGTTTTCAACTCTGGCTCACCAGGTTGGGTTTTGGTGGAATAATACCTTGGTCTGTTGGAGGCCTAGCTGATTTGGGAAACAGTTAACTCTCAGGGTTTAAGTCAATGATTTCAGAATATAGCCATTTTTTTTAGTACATGCACTTTTTTTAGTACATCAACTTGTATCCCAACTAAACACTTCATCCTATGTGAGGAAATAGCTCAGTTAGCAAGGGGCTCTCTTTGCAAGCATGAGGACACAAATTCAACTGCCAGAATCTAAATTAAAAACTCTAGTTCTGGTAGCCTGTACTTGAAATCCCAGCACAAAACTGTGCAGATGTAATGATCCTGGGGTTTACTGGTGAGAAGGCTTACCCTATTTTGTGAGCTTCAGGCCAATGAAAGACTGTGTCTCAGAAAAAAGAAGTGGATAGCACCTGAGAAAATACACCCAAAGCTGTCCTTAGGCATCTACCACAACTGTGCACAGATACCCACACCCACATCAACCCACCGAACCCCCCCGACACACACACACACGCATACATACACGCACACCTACATTTGATCACCTGGTGTGGAGATTCTTTTCCCTGGATACCCTGTGAAATCATACTAGGAGCTTACATACCTCACACACCAATACAACCTGACAACACCCTCCGCCACCACACACAGAGGGATGGAGAGAGAGAGAGTGAATTATGGACCTTATGTCCAAAGGCTAATTGGATTAGCCTGAAAGGAGGTCCAGGTATCAGTACTAAGAAATCAGGTGATACTAAACAACCTAATCCCGGCTTCCTGAATCTTACTTTTAGTTACCTCACTGGTTTTCTTACTAAGTGTAGAGGATCTCTATTTCTCTCTGGTCTTGACTTTAACAGCAGTTTCCTTCATCTTTCTGACTGTCCTCCTTTCATTCATTTGTTCATTTGATCCACTTGTTCTCAAAAGAGAAGAATTCTGATAGAATGCAGTAGTTGGTCAAGTACTCAAGAGTGTAAGCAGAGCAATTATGGAGGCAAAGCAAACTGGCCAAGTTGAGGTACAGCAACCTAGATTCTAGTAGGCCTAGGGCCTAAATTTCTCTTCTCACTTTCCATCTCTCCTTTGTCCTCCCCCTAGAATGGATACTTCTGGGAAAAGACTGTGCTTTTCTCAGAAGCCCAGCTTACCTGGAATTCAATCTGTGATAAGTAAGTAGGTGTATAAGATGCAAGAATATGTAAAGAAGATTAAGAAACAGGTTAAGTTCGCCGGGCATGGTGGTGCATGCCTTTAATCCCAGTACTCCGGAGGCAGAGGTAGATAAATCTCTGAGTTCTTGGTCAATCTGGTTTATAGAGAATGTTCCAGGATAGCCGATGCTACACAGAGAAACTCAGAATATTAAGACGGAAGGAAGGAAGGAAGGAAGGAAGGAAGGAAGGAAGGAAGGAAGGGAGGGAGGGAGGGAGGGAACGAAAGAAAGAAAGAAAGAAAGAAAGAAAGAGTAAGAAAGATTGTACAAGAAAAGACAGAAATCTTTAATAAATAAATAAATAATAATAAAAAACAAAAAAAAAGGTAATACCCAAACCATAGTGATGAACACAAAATGAAAGTGTAAATCCACTCTTAGGAATACAGGTCGCTGAACAACAGTATTCTGCTGTGTCATGTTATGCCAATGCCTGTTTCTGATGTTCATTCTCTCATCTCAGAGCCATCGAAGTCCTCCAGTCTCTTGGGCTTTCTCTAATACTATTGCAGTATGAGATGAATTGATCTACCATGATTTCCTTTAAAGGGACCATGGAATTGATTTATCATGTGTGTCGAGTGAGAGAGGAGGAAAGCCTCACTTGTATACAGGGATAGCCGGAAATCCCAAGACCACATTTTGAAAAGATGGCCACTCCCCTCCATACACTTGAGGTGCAAGCATATCACACAAGACATGTTTTATTCAAAAAGCTATGACTTTCTCATCAGTGACCTTGGAGGCTATTAGAGACTGGTGGTGTATTCGACTGGTATGCTAGGATTAATCAGACCAGCTCAAAAGAGCAGATATAATTTAATAATTGAAAACAGAGAAACTCAACACTACTGGGGTAAAGGTTCCCATGTCCAAAACCAGTCTGTGAAACTGCACTAAGAGAGCCAAAGAGAGCAAGGGCACCTGGATTCCCAGGTTTTCTTCCCTGCAGCCACACCCTAGACAAATGTGATTGGCTGAGCTTCCCCATCAAGAGAGAAACTTCCTCTAAAAGGTAGTGACAAAAAACTTAACTCAGTCTCTTATCCATTGATAACATTCTTCCTGCCTGAAGGTGATGTAGTTGTTTTCAAAAAGAAAGAAAAGTAAGAGTCCTGGGAACAAGGAGAAGTATACAAATATAAACAATCAGAAATTATTCAGGTTGCAGAAAAAGAATACCACAGATAACAACATCTTTTTGTGCAAATTAAGCCCATCAGAAAGCTTGAATGTAATCTTAATACCAAGTTCCCTATCTCCACTTTTTCCTTTAAAATACACACAGGGCCGGAAAGATGGCCCAGTGCCTACAGATGCTTGTGACCACGATGATGGCCTCAATTTGCCTCCCTGTGTACACTGAAGAAAGAAGTGACTCCTAAAAGTTGCCTGCTACCTCCACGTGTATATTGTGACACACATGCATAAACACATGTGCACAAAATGTAAAATATATTGAATGCTTAAAAGCAAAAACTGATATTTTAGGTATGTTTAACACATATTCATATGGATTATCTATAGTGTATTGTAGAATAAAGAGCACTAGAAAACGGCAAATGTATTTCTATTGCTAAATAATTTACTTTTAAAATATGATTTCACCCTGAAACCGATACTATACTGAACCTCACCATGTGTCCCCGGCTGGCCTCAAACTAATGTCAAACCGTTGGCTTCCACTTTCTGAGCCCTGGGATTGAAGGTATGAGTCACCACACCTAACATCAGGATTTACACTCTGGAGTAAGTGGTCAAAAAGCAATACTGTTGTAGATTATAAAATAGTAAGGACTTGTAATTTATAATCACTAAAACATATCAGAAAGGCTGATGAGAAATGAGAGAGTTCTAAAGCTAAAACAATAACAATAAGAATTAGAGAAACAAAATATGACGGGGATAAGAGTGCAAATGATAAAGAGTAGAATGTCACAACAGATAC
This sequence comes from Microtus pennsylvanicus, assembly GCF_037038515.1. Lineage (NCBI taxonomy): Eukaryota > Metazoa > Chordata > Mammalia > Rodentia > Cricetidae > Microtus > Microtus pennsylvanicus. The sequence goes on from NC_134601.1 coordinate 67,297,176, forward strand.
ATTAGATATTAATGGATCAAACACTGCAAATAAAGGATGAATATTATCTGAACAGATACAAAAGCAAGAACAGTAATACCTTATCAGTAAGATAGAGAGATTAAGAAGTGTGTTTGAGGGCTGGGAGGATTGCTCAGCAGTTAGCATCACTGACTGCTGTTCCAGAGGACACGGGTTCAATACCCAGCACCCACATGGCAGCTGGCTGTCACTACAATTCCAGGGAAACTGGCACCCTTAAACAGGCCTGTATCATGCAGGCCAAACACTAACACACGTAAAATAAAAATAAGTAATTCTCTTTAATGTAGATGAAAAAGATGCTGGCGACAGTGGTGAATCTGTCACTGCCTTTAGAAACATTTACTGCTCATTTAGTAAGGGGTTTGCAAGTCTGCTGTTTGAGCACTTAGCCCCCATCAGGTGGCACTGTTGGAGGACTGTGGGGAGCATCCCAGACTTGCAGCATGATGGCAGGGCCTTTAAGGCTGTTACACTTACCACTCACTGAATCTGATCTATAAGCTTTGCATCCTGTCTATTGCCACATGAGGAGTCTCCACCATGTGTCATGGTCACCATTAACAGCACCGTCGTGGCATTGTGTGACATTATTACTGGGTAGGGAACCCATGCCAGATCAAATTGTGAATTAAGACTTTACACAACAAGGGTGAATCTAAAGCACTTGCATCACTAAAAAGCCCACTCGGTCATGGGTGATGACTCACGAAGTCTGCATCTATCTTAATCTCTGGAGGTGGTGGATGACTCCAAAGGAACATCGTTCTCCAGACCCAACAGAGCTGATGCACATAGGACCTCACAGAGTCTGTGATCACTCACGAGATCTGCAGGAGCTCAAGCTATATAAAATCCCAACATGGAAGTGGGAAGTGGCCACAAAGGCCTACACCTAGCAAGTAGCTGTTTGTGATGGATAGCTGCTTTCTCACTTTAGTGACACTGGGTATGGCCCCATGCACAGTAGTTTCCAGTATAAATAGGACTCCACAGTTTTGTTGTTGACTTATAAAAGGACTGTTTTGTTTGTTTTAAGCAAGAGAAACAGCATAATGTTAAGTTGGGAGGAGTTGGGGAATGGGGAAATATGTTAAAAAATGTAAAATTTAAAAATAAGGAAAAATTAAAAGAAAAATATACATGATGAGGAGGCGCTGAGGAGATGGCTCTTGCAGAGGACCTGACTTCAGTCCCAAGACCCCAAATGGTGGCTCACAACTGCATGTTATTCCAGTTCCATGGGATATGACAGCATCTTATGACCCCAGTGGGCAAATCCACAGACACACACGCAGGGAAAATATCCATACACATAAAATTAAAATAAACAAAACCTGAAATAATAATAATTAGATATATCTTTTGATCTGGATAGTGCTCTTAGCCAGAGGACCTGAGATCAGTTTGCAGAAACTACTAACAGCCATCTGTGACTGTGAGGCCACCCTGGGCTATTTAACCCATGTTACATAGCAAGACACACACACACACATGTTCTCCACATACATTTACTTCACCATTAGAGTGACTAGATATCATAAGTATTGTTGCCATTTACATTGTACATAAGAAGCAAAATGCTCAGAGAGGCTAAATAAGTAGTTCCCAAGTCACAGAGCAACTAAGATGTTACCCATGATTAAGTCATGCCTCCTAGTCATCCTGATCATTGTGAGGTCAGGAGGCAACATGGGCCGTAACTATGTAACCATATGAAGGAGGCAGTAGATACAGGAGACTGAGAAACACCCAAAATGGCACATTCACGGCTCATTCCTAGACTCTGGCAACTACTCACTCTCAGCTCTATGATTTGGAAAAGGATCAGAAAGTCAAGGCAGGGTATCCCAGGTGGGCCAGATACTGGTTCTCAGACTTTATTCACTGGAAGGGGTATATGAAAGAGAGATATGAGTGTGTGAGGAGAAAGTACGCAGACACTTGTTTTTCTGTTTCCCTAATTTCCTGCGGTGGACCAGGACAAATTCTACCTGTGATTGGAAATGTTGGCCCAGCCTGAAAAGAACAGAAAAGCTTCTCACCAGTATCTCTGTGGACATCTAGTGATTGTAGATGTGAATGACACCTCATAAAAATGTTCCTGTGTGTCCCAACAGTGAGCACAGGAAGGACCATGAGCAGAAGGGGAGAAGAGGCAGGGCTGTGAGAACAAGACACAGCTAGTCACTGTGAGGAGCTTTTCTGAAGCGTTTCCTGGCAACTGTTGTCATGATATCCACAGTGAGCACTATGTTGCAGAAAACTGATGTCACAAAGCTCCTGAAACTAGAGCTGGAGCCATGAATTCATGTGTTCCAGGTAGAGACCAAGTCTCCACCCATCTAGCCTTGGTCTTGTGAAGATAGGAACAACAGAAAGGGCCTTAGCCCTGTGCTTCCTGCTTTCTATGCTGGAGGGCTTCAGGGCTCGAGATGGGCACCCCTGGGGGTCAGAGAATCTTACAGGACCTGCTCTGTAGGGACCATCTCGTTCCTTGGCCAGCAGGAACTGGTAGCACAACCTGCTGCTCTCCCCTCTGTTCAGCATCCCTGGGGCCTTTCTCAGGCCTGACAATCCCCTCATTCTTACCTTCCAGGTTTAAGGTCTGAGGATTCTGCCTCCTCCCCAGGCTGAAGCCGTCCATCTACTACTGCAGTCAGCTTCAGTGCCCTTCCCGACACGGCTAGACAAACACGTTCCGTCTCAATGGTCCCAGGTAGGCTGTGTTGCCCACTCTTGCTTAAAATGCTTTTGTTGGACAGGCCTGAAACATGAGCAAGAAAGTAACTTCCAGATGGGTAAACTCACCCTGACTGGTGTACAGTTTCATCATCTTCTCTTTCCACTCAGCATGATTCTGGGAAGCCTGTGCTGGCTGTTGCTGGCTGCTTTCTTATCTGAGAGCTGGTGCACTGCCCCAAATGAGCTTAGGAATAACAAGGTTTGAGCCAGAACTCTGGACACCAGACTGTCTCCATTGTGCTGAAGGAAAAACACAAAAAAGACCTTGGATTTGAGTATGATGGTAGTTGCCACTGAAGCTATTAGGCATAACGTGAGCTCTGGGAGGACCAACAGATCACAAAAGAAAGGCCATAGAACAATGGGTAGGCAGCCTAGGGTCCTAAGTGACATAAAGTTAATGTGGTGGCCTACCTGGGGTCAAGAGAGTAGGAGAGTAGCAGTGGGAGTCTACGGATGGCCCAGCTAAGGTCCTTCCAAACAGGATGTGACCAACAATGGGTGCAGTGGTCCATAATAGCTGGATCAGATTAAAGTAGTCTCAAGACTTCCTCTGCAGGGTAGCATGCAGAGTGTTCTAACCCTTTCCTCTAATAAACTTTCAACTTAGCTTTGTTCTCTCTCTCTCTCTCTCTCTCTCTCTCTCTCTCTCTCTCTCTCTCTCTCTCTCTGTCTGTCTCTCTATGCCTCTCTCGCCCTTCATTCCTTTCTTCATTTTTTTTTAATTTCTACCTTGCTTCTTTTGTTCCTGAGTTTCTCTGTGTAGCCCTAAATATCCTGGAACATTCTCTATAAACCAGACTGGCCAAGAACTCAGAGATTCATGTGTCTCTGCCTTCAGAGTGCTAGGATTAATGGCATGTACCACCATAACTGACAAACTTCAGCTGTTTATTAAACTTCTTTACATATTTTTGCATCTTATACACCTACTTACTTATAACAGACTGAATTTTAAGTAAGCTGGACTTCTCAGAAAAGCACAACGTTTTTCTAGAAGTATCCATTCTAGGGGGAGCACAACGGAGAGAAGGACAGTAAGAAGAGAATTTTAGGTCATGTGCACACTAGAATCTAGGATGCTGCATCTCAACTTGGCCAGTTTGCTTTACCTCCTTCATTGCTGTGCTTATACTCTTGAGTACTTGACCAACTACTGCATCCTATCAGAATTCTTCTCTTTTGAGAACAAGAAGGATCAAATGAACAAATGAATGAAAGAAAGACACAGAAAGATGAAAGGAAAAAAGAGAGAAAGGAAGGGAGAGACTGCTGGTAAGGTCAAGAGCAGAGAAAAAGAGAGATCCTCTCCACTTAGTAAGAAAACCCGCAAGGAAACTGGAATTAAGAGTCAAAAGGCCGGAATTAGGTTGAGCAGTGTCACCTGATTTCTTAGCACTGATACCTGGACCTCCTTTCAGGCTAATCAAATTAGACCTTGGGCATAAGGTCAATAATTCATTCTCTCTCTCTCTCTCTCTCTCTCTCTCTCTCTCTCTCTCTCTCTCTCTCTCCCTTCCTCCCTCTCCCTCCCTCCCTCCCTCTATCTCTCTCTCCCTTCCTCCTTTCTTCCCTCCCTCTCTCTCTTCATCTTCTGCGTGTTAGGGGGAGGTTGTTGTGAGGTTGTAGTGATGTGTGGGATATGTAAGCTCCTAGTATGATGTCACAGCGTATCCAGGGAAGAGAATAACCACACCGGGTGATCAAATATAGGTGTGTGTGTGGCAGTGGTGTGCGTGGGTGGGTATGGGTTTCTGTGCACACTTCTGGTAGATGCCTAAGGACGGCTATGGGTGTGTTTTCGCAGGTGCTGTCTCTTTTTTTCTGAGACAGAGTCTTTATTGGCCTGAAGCTGGCAAAATGGGGTAAGTGGTCTGACTAGTAAACGCAAAGAATATTAGGACTGCACAGTTTTGTGCTGGATTTTAAGTACAGACTACCAGAACTGGAGTTTTTACTTAGATTCTGGGGGTGCAATTTGTGTCTTTGTGATTGCAAAGCAAGCACCTTGCTAACTGAGCTATCCTTCAGATGCTAGAATGAAGTTTTATTTGAGATACAAGATAATCAGACATGTAGTTTTTTAAAAGTGGATGTACTAAAAAAAGTGGCTATGTTCTAAAAACTTTAACTTAGACCCTGAGAGTTAAGTGTTTCCCAAATCAGCTAGGCCTCCAACAGACAAAGGTATTATTTCACCAAAACCCACCTTGGTGAACCAAAGAGTTTGAAACTTACAGGTAACGGATGAGGGATTACTTACTGGTCCAGAGCAGCGACTGACTGTGGCATGGAAGAAGGTTTCCTTCTCTGTAGCTGGATAGATGGAAGTGCCTGCCCTGTCAATCGACCTTCCACACTCTCGGTACTCTGGAGTCTCCAGAGGCTACGGAACCACATGTAACTGGGACAGAATCTCACACAGCTGTAAAGGAGATGCTTCAAGGAGAGGCTGGAATCTCAGGTGAGAGTCTAATGACACCGGCCCCAAGTATTGTATAAAGAAACTTCAGCAGGCAGGTGGTGGTAGGGTGTAAAACAGGGAAGCTGAGTAAGCCATGGAAAGCAAGCCAGTAAGCAGCATTCCCGCCATGGCCTCTGTATACTGGTATATTTGTGTTTAAATGAATAAAGCTTGCCTGAAGATCAGCGGGCAAATCAGCCACACTCTTCGGCTATACGGGACAGGGCAGGGGATGGGGTGGCACTCACCTATCATCCTAGAACTGGGAAGACAGAGGCAGACATATTTCTGTGAGTTCCAGGATATCCTGGAATATACAAGATTAAACAGAAACAGATACAGGTGGTATTGGTCTACACCTTTAATCTCAATGTTAGGGAGTCACACACTTTTAATCCCATCAAGAGGGAGTTGGAGACAGGAGCAATATGCTGAGCAGAGAGAGGAATATAAAGGAGAAGAGACAGGCACTCACTGGAGTGTGGAGTCTGAGGATTCGTGGAGTCAGGACCCCGCCCTATGAGTCTGAACACTTGGTAGGGTAAGAGGTCTGTCTAGTGGTTTGCTGCTTTGCTTTTCTGATCTTCAGCTTGACCCCAATACTTGTCTCTGGGTTTGTTTTATTCGGCTACACCTCTGCTTTGATTCCTGCTTAGAGATTCTTTCCTTGAGTTCCTTTCACAAAGGACTACAACTGTAAACTTAAATAAATCTTTTCAACTTGACTTTGAACACAGTGATTACAATTTAAAACTAAGACAGCATATTCCCAAGTGGGGGATAAACCAGACACCTTAAACCTCACATTTGAGCCATCCATAATGTTCAGTGTGTCACATACCCTGCACTCAGAGCCTCTAACCACCATAAGGCCACTTTCTTTTAAGAAATTTTTTTTTAATTTTAGAGATTTTTATTTAACAGAAAAGTTGCAAAAAAGACAGAATATTCACAAATGCCATGCAGCTGGTTGATTCTTTTGTTACTACTTTGAGTAGATGTGTCAAAACTGAGCCAATCAACGCATTCCTAGGTACTGAATCCATGGTTTATTGAGATTTCCTTACCTTTTACCATTACTCTTTACCATTGTCCATTATAAAATCCCGCGAGGAGCCTAATTCATACAACATTGGTTCACATGGCTTTCCTGTAAGACCATGTCGTGTGTGTGTGTGTGTGTGTGTGTGTGTGTGTGTGTGTGTAGTTTGTGCTGAGGAATCATTTCTTAGACTTCTAGGGTAAAATGAAAGTTAGTGTGTTGCATCCTTCCCACCTCTCTTTATCTCAATGGAGTCACCTTTGGGAAGAGCATGGGCACACTACACCTTGATGAGGCTTCCATAAGAAGTTCTTCTCTGAAGTAGATCACCTCCGTCAAGGTTGCAGAGAACATCAAGTTCTTCATGTTGTATATTGTCCATTTTATAAAAGCTCCCTCCAGAAATGGACGCCTCACAGACATGTTGGCAGTCCTAGTTATTTGTTGACCTCCCGCAGTGTCTACTCAGAGGGAATCCACTAATGAGAAACTGCCTACATCAGATTAGGAGGTTGGTCTTTGGACACATCTGTGTGTGGTTTCCTTGATTATTAACTCACATAAGAGGTCCCGACCACTGTAGGCAATACCATTCCTAGGGAGGAGGCTCTGGGTTATACAAAAGTACCAGTGAAGCATGAGCCTATGAGCAAGCCAGAGAAGGGACAAAAAACAGCGCTCTTCCTTCCAGGCTTCCCTAATCCAGGTTCCTGCCTTGAGTTCCTGCCCGCATTTCCCCAGTAATGAACTGTGACTTGGAAGCCTGTGCAAATAAACCCTTTCTTCTCTAAGCTGATTTTGTGTTGGAGTGTTTTAGATCAGCACCTGAAACTGCTACTGTGGCCCACCCTGTTGACAGGCAAGGGCAAGGAAAGGCACATTCCAGACTAGTCTGGCCTACATAATGAAACACTGAATCAAAAACTAAAACCAAAACCATAGTGATAACCACAAAATGAAAGTGTAAATCCACTCTTAGGAATACAGGTCGCTGAACAACAGTATTCTGCTGTGTCATGGTATGCCAATGCCTGTCTCCAATGATCATTCTCTCCTCTCAGAGCCACCAAAGTCCTCCCGTCTCTTGGGCTTTTTCTAATACTACTGCAGGTATGAGGTGAATTGATCTACCATGACTTCCTTTAAAGGTACCATGGAATTGATTTTTCGTGTGAGTGGAAAGAGTGGGTGAAAAAAGCCTCATTTGTATACATGGATAGCCAAAAATCCCAAGTTCACGTATTAAAAAGATGGCCACTCCCCTCCATCCACTTGAGGTGCTAGCACTTCCAGTATGATGTGTTTTACTCAAAAAGCTGTGACTTTCTCATCAGTGACGTTGGACCCTAGAAGAGAGGGAGGGCATATTTTACCAATCAGCTAGGATTAAGCAGACCAACTGAAAAAAAAACTGATATAATTTAATAATTGAAAAGGAGAAACTCACACGACCGGGAAAAGTTTCACACGTCCAAAACCAGTCTGGCTAATGCAGCAAGAAGAGTGCAAAAGAGAGCAAGGGCAGCTGGATTCCCAGATTTTATTACCTGGCCGCAGGCAGCCATAACCTAGCCAAAAGTGATTGGCCAAGCTTCCCTATCAAGAGAGCAACTTCCTCTAAAATGTGGTGACAGAAAAAGTTAAATCAGTCTCTTATCCATTGATAACATTCTCCGTGCCTGAAGGTGACAGAGATGTTTTCAGAAAGAAAGAAAGAAAATTAAGAGTCCTGGGAACCAGAGGAATACACAAATATAAACAATCAGAAATTCTTCTGGTTGAAGAAAAAGACCAGAAACAACAATATCCTTTGGTGCAAAGAAAGACCATCAGAACGCATGAATGTCATCTTAATACCAAGTTCCCTATTTCCACGTTTTTCTTTATAATACACACAGTGCCTGGCAAGGTGTCCCTGTGCCTACAAATGCTTGCACCAAGCACAATGGCCTGAGTTTGCCTTCCTGGGTACAGTGAAAAGAAAGAAGTGACTCCTAAAACTAGCCTGCTAACTCCACGTGTATATTGTGAAACACATGCATAAATACATGTGGACAAAATGTAAAATATATGTGAATTCTAAAAAGCAAATAATGATATTTTAGGTATGTTTAACATATATGCACATGAACTAACCGCAGTGTATTGTAGAATAGAGAGCACTAGATAATGGCAAATGTATTACTATTGTTAAATATTTTACTTTTAAAATATGATTTCACCCTGAAACCCATACTTTACTGAACCTCACCATGTGTCCCCGGCTGGCCTCAAACTCATGTCAAACCCTTTGTTTCCACTTCCTGAGCCCTGGGATTACAGGTGTGAGGCACCACACCTAACATCAGTATTTACTTTCTTTATAAAGGGGGCAAAAAGCAATACTGTGTAGACTATAAAATAGTAAGGACATAAAAGTTATAAATACTAAAACATATCAGAAAGGCTGATGAGAAATGAGAATGCTCTAAAGCTAAAACATTAAAAATAAGAATTAGAGAAATAAAATATGAGAGGCATAAGAGTGCAAATGATAAAGAGTAGAACATCACAACAGATACATTAGCTATTAATGCATCAAACACTACAAATAAACGATAATTATTTTCTGAACAGTTACAAAAGCAAGAACAGTAATAACTTATCAGGAAGATAGAGAGATTAAGAAGTATGTTTGAGGGCTGGGAGGATGGCTCAGCAGTCAGCATCACTGACTGCTCTTCCAGAGGACCCAGGTTCAATTCCCAGCACCCACAAGGCAGCTCGCAGCTGGCTGTCACTAAAATTCCAGGGGACCTGGCACCCGTACACAGGCCTATATCATGCAGGTCAAACATTAACACACATAAAATAAAAAATGTGCAATTCTCTTTAAAGTAGAAGAAAAAGATGCTGGCGACAGTGGTGAACCTGTCACTGCCTTTAGAATCATTTACTGCTAGTTGCTGGGAACAGTTTCTGTTCTCATTTTAAGTTAGTCTTCTTAGACTGCTGGTGGGGTTTGCAAGTTTGCTGTTTGAGCACTTAGCCCCCAGCAGGCGGCACTGTTGGAGGACTGTGGGGAGCATCCCAGGCCTGTAGCATGAGGGCAGGGCCTTTAAAGGCTGTTACACTTACCACTCACTGAATCTGATCTGTAAACTTTGCATCCTGTCCATTGCCTCCTGAGGAGTCTCCACCATTTGCCGGGGTCCCCATTAACAGCACCGTGAAGGCATTGTATGACACTTTTCCTAGGTAGGGAACCCATGTCAGACCAATTTGTGGGTAAGGAGTTTATAGAAACAGAGGTGATTCTAAAGCACTTGCATCACTAAAAGCCCACTCTCTCTCGGTTGAGGACCCACGGAGTCAGCATGTATCTGAATCTCCAGAGGTGGTGGATGACTACAAAGCAGCATCAATCTCCAGACCAAACAGAGCTGATGCACATATGACCTCACATAGACTATGACATCATTCACGAGATCTGCAGGAGCTCAAGCCAGATAAAATCCCAGCATGGAGGAGGGGAAGTGGCCACAAAGCCCTACTGCTAGCCAAGTGGCTATTTGTGATTGATAGCTGCTTGGAGAATGAAAACATTTTCTCAATGGAGTGACACTAGGTATAGCAAACACACCCCAGAACAGGCCCCCTGCCCAGTCGTTTCCAGGATAACTAGGACTCCATGGTATTGTCTTTGACTTATAAAAGGACTGTTTTGTTTGTTTTAAGCATGAGAAAGAGCATAATGTTAAGTTGGGAAAAGTTAGGGAAGGGAGAAAATATGATGAAAATGAATGAAAAATTTAAAAATAACGAAAAATGAAAAGTAAAATATATATGTTGAGGTGGGGCTGAGGGAATGGATCTTGCAAAAGACCTGACTTCAGTTCCCGGACGCCAAATGGTGACTCACAATGGCCTGTTATCTAGTTCCAAGCAAACTGACACCATCTTATGATTTATGTGGGCAAATCCACAAAAACACGCGGAGATAAAATACCCAAACACATAAAATTAAAATAAACAAAACCTGAAATAATATGATACAACTATTGATTTCGATAGTGCTCTCAGTCATAGGAACTGAGTTCAGTTTGCAGTAACTAGTAACAGCCATCTGTAATGTGAGGCCACCCTGGGCTATTTAGTTCATGTTTTTTTAGCCCATGTTACATAGCAAGACATACATACACAATCACACACACACACGTTCTCCACATATCTGTACATTTATATATTTACTTCACTATTAGTGTGACTCCATATCATAAGCATTGTAGCCATCCTCATTGTACACAAGAAACGAAAGGCCCAGAGAGACTGAATAAGTAGATTCCAAGTCACAGAGCAACTAAGATGTTACCCATGATTTAGTCATGCCTCCTAGTCATCCTGATCATTGCGAGGTCAGATGGCAACATGGGCCGTCACTATGTCACCATATGAAGGAGGCAGTAGATACAGGAGACTGAGAAAACCCCAAGATGGGACATTCATGGGTCATGTCCTAGGGTCTGGCAAGTACTCACTCTCCTCTCTATGATTTGGAAAAGGATCAGAAAGTCAAGGCAGGGGATCCCAGGTGGGCCAGATATTGGTTCTCAGACTTTATTCACTGGAAGTGGTATATGAAAGAGAGATATGAGTGTGTGAGGAGAAAGTATGCAGACACTTGTTTGTCTGTCTCCCTAATTTCCTGTGGTGGAGCAGAACAAAAATCTACCTGTGACTGGAAATGTTCCCCAGCCTGAAGAGAACAGAATGTCTTCTCGCCAGTATTTCTATCAACATCTAGTAGTCAAGGATGTGAATGACACTTCACACAAAATGTTCCTGTGGAGCCCAGCAGTGAGGACAGGAAGGACCATGTCAGAAGGGGAGAAGAGCCAGGGCTGTGAGAACAAGACACCCAGTCACTGGGAGGAGCTGCTCTGATACGTTTCTTGGCAAATGTTGTCACGTTACCCACATTGGGCACATGATGCATGAAACTGATGTCACGAAGCTCCTGAAATCACAGCTGGAACCATGAATTCATACATTCTGAGTAAAGACGAAGTCTTCAGCCATCTAGACTTGTTCCTGTGGAGATAGGAACCACAGGCAGGGTCTTAGCCTTGTGCTCCTTGCTTTCTATTCTGGAGGGCTTCCTGGTGCTAGATGGACACCCTGGGAGTCAGAGAATCTAATAGGACCTGCTCTGTTGGGATCATCTCCTTTGCTTTGCCAGAAGGGACTGGCGGTACAGCCTGCGGCTCTCCCCTCTGCTCATTGTCCCTGTGTTCTTTCTCAGGCCTGACAAACCCCTCATTCTTACCTTCCAGGTTTAAGATCTGAGGATTCAGCCTCCTGCCCAAGCTGAAGCCGTCCATCTACGACTGCAGGTGGCTTCAGTTCCCTTCCCGACCAAGGCCAGAACAACTCATTCTGTGTCCATGGTCCCATGTAGGCTGAGTTGCCCATTCTTGCTTAAAAGGCTTTATCATTGTTAAGGCCTGAAACATGAGCAAGAAAGATACTTCTAGATGGCTAGTCTCACCCTGACTGGTGTACAGTTTCATCATCTTCTCTTTCCACTCAGCATGATTCTGGAAAGCCTGTGCTGGCTGTCGCTGGCTGCTTTCTTCTCTAAGAGCTGCTGCACTGCCCCAAGTGAGCTGAGGATAACCAAGGTCTGAGCCAGATGTCCGGACACCAGCCTGTCTCCATTGTGCTGAAGGAAAAACACTAAAAAGACCTAGGATTTGGAGTATGATGGCAGTTGCCAGTGAAGCTATTAGGCATAAGGTGAGCAGCTGGCAGGACAAACAGACCACAAAAGAAAGGCCATAGAACAATGTGTAGGCAGCCTAAGGTCCTGATGTGCCATTAAGATAATGATGGTGGCCTATCTGGGATCAAGAGAGAAGGAAAATGGCAGTGGGAGACTCTGGAAGAGCCAGCTCAGGACCTTCCAAACAAGATGTGACCAACCATGAGGGATGGTGGTCCATATTATCTGGATCAGATAAAAACAGCCTCAAGACTTCCTCTGCAGGGTGGCATGCAGAGTGCTCTAACCCTTTCCCCAGTAAACTTTCAACTTAGGTTTGTCCTTTCTTTCTTCCTTCCTTCCTTCCTTTCTTCCTTTCTTTCTTTCTTTCTTTCTTTCTTTCTTTCTTTCTTTCTTTCTTTCTCTCTCTTTCTATCTATCTTTCTTTCTTCCTTTCTTTATTTCTCTCTCTTTCATTCTTTCTTGCTTGCTTGTTTGCTTCCTTACTTGCTTTTTTCCTTCCTTTCTTCCTTTCTGTCCTTCCTGCCACATCAACCCCAGTGTCGTCGGTGTGACATGACGTCTGTCATTATCCCGGACTAGAGCTACATGTCCTATGGGACTAGGCTTCCTGGAGGTCAATGGCAGACCCCCGGTATAGACTGGCCTTGAGGCATAGACGGAATTCTCAATTAGCTGGCTATGCGAGATATGGGCTTTGCACAATCTCTTATATAATAATGATATTCATTATATCTACAAGACAAGGAATATCTCTTCAGTAACAATTCTGGGATAGGGAAGCAGTATATGGAGATTTATAAGAATACAGCAGAACCTGTGTCATACACAGGGTGTATGATGACCTAGGGAATAGATGGGTTCATGTTGATAGATAAAGACTGTTATGTTATACCTTAAACTTTATGGATAGGCTTCCTTGATCCCAACCCCCATAGTGTCTGCTGCATAAGGAGGTACTAAAAAGTATATTTCAACAGGTGCAGAGAAATGATTAGGTATATTTGGTCACTAGATGAAATAAATGGTTAGGAAGTGGAAGGGCCATGATAGCGATAATGAGACAGAAACTTTCTATTCATAAGAAGAAACCACTTGCCTAAGGTTTACATTCCCAAAAAAAGATTTCCTCTTCTAAGTACGCTTTATGTCTAACACCTGTTCCTGATAGTACAATTTTCTTAAATATCGCTGATGTGACTAAAAGAAGCTTTCATACTGTGCCACCCAATGATACATGATCTTCTGATTTGTCCGTTGTTTGAGTACTATATAATGAAAACCTGAATTCAGTAAAATTGCAGCAGATTCCAACCACTCTCTTGTGTGTTGTGTCTGTCTGTCACTCGCCTAACTTGTGCCTTCCTGTTACCAAGACACTGCTTCTCCCACTGTCTGAGTGGCTCCACTGGGCCGGTCCATGGCACCTTCCTTCCTTCCTTCTTTCCTTCTTTCCATCTTTCCTTCTTTCCTTCTTTCCTTCCTTCCTTCCTTCTTCCTTCCTTTTTGTTTATCTGAGTTTCTCAGTGTAGCCATGGCTGTCCTGGAACTTTCTCTATAAACCAGACTGACCAAGAACTCAGAGATTCATTTGCTTCTGCCTCCAGAGTACTGCGATTAAAGGCATGCAGCACCATACCTGAAAAACTTCAGCTGTTTCTTAAACTGCTTTATATATTCTTGCATCTTATACACCCACTTACTTATAACAGAATGGATTCTCGATAAGCTGGGCTTCTGAGAAAAGCACACACTTTTCGTAGAAGTATTCATTCTTGGGGTAGGACAAAGGAGAGATGGACAGTGAGAAGAGAAATTTAGGTCCTGTGCCCACTAGAATCTAGGTTGCTGCATCTCGACCTGGCCAGGTTGCTTTGCCTCCTTGATTGCTCTGCTTACAGTCTTGAGTACTTGACCAACTACTGCATCCTATCAGAATTCTTCTCTTTTGAAAACAAGAAGGATCAAATGAACAAATGAATGAAAGAGAGACAGAAATAAGAAAGGAAAGAAGAGAGAAAGGAAGAGACTGCTGGTAAGGTCAAGACCACAGAAAAACAGAGATCCTCTCCACTTAATAAGAAAAACCAGTGAGGTAACTAGAAGTAGGATTCAGGAGGCCGAAATTAGGTTGGGTAGTATCACCCAAAGGTTGGCAAAGCAGCCAACCCCTAGAGAGACCTTTTACCTCCACCAAGTGTTCATACTCAAAGGGCGAGGTCCTGTCACCACGAATATTCAGACTCCACACTCCAGTGAGTGCCTGTCTCTTCTCATTTATATTCCGCACTCTGCTCAGAATATTACTCCTGTCTCCAACTCAAAGTGATGGGATTAAAAGTGTGTGATCCCTAACACTGAGATTAAAGGTGTAAACCACCACCAGGATCTGTTTCTGGATCAATCTTGCATAGCCCAGGATAGCCTGGAACTCACAGAGATTTGCCTGGCTCTGTCTTCCGAGTCCTGGGATTAAAGGTGTGTGCTACCACCACCCCTTTGTCCTGTATAGCCGACGAGTGTGGCTGCTATGCCTGCTGATCTTCAGGCAAGCTTTATTCATTTAAACACAAATATACCAGTATACAGAGGCCATGGCGGGAATGCTGCTTACTGCCTTGCTTTCCATGACTTACTCAGCTTCCCTGTTATACACCCTACCACCACCTGCCTGCTGAAGTTTCTTTATACAAGACTTGGGGCAGGTGTCATTAGACTCTCACCTGAGATTCCCGCCTCTCCTTGAAAAATCTCCTTTTTAGCTGTGTGAGATTTTGTCCCAGTTACATGTGGTTCTGTAGCCTCTGGAAACTCCAGAGTACCAGGAGTGTGGAAGGTCGATTGACAGGGCAGGCACTTCCATCTATCCAGCTACAGAGGACTCCTTCTTCCACGCCACAGTCAGTCGCTGCTCTGCACCTCTAAGTAATCCCTCATCCGTTAGCTGTAAGTTTTAAACTCTTTGGCTCACCAAGTTCTGTTTTGGTGGAATAATACCTTGGTCTGTTGGAGGCCTAGCTGATTTGGGAAACACATAACTCTCAGGGTCTAAGTCAATGTTTTCAGACTATACCCACCGTCTTTTTTAGTACATCCACTTTAAAAAAAAAAAAACTACATTTCTGATTATCTTGTATCCCAGCTACACACTTCATCCTAGTTCTGAGGGGATAGCTCAGTTAGCAAGGTGCTTGCTTTGCTAGCACGAGGACACAGATTCAACCTCCAGAATCTAAATACTCTAGTATTAGTAGCGTGTACTTGAAATCCCAGCACAAAACTGTGCAGATGTAATGTTCCTGGGGTTTACTGGTGAGAAGGCTTACCCTATTTTGTGAGCTTCAGGCCAATGAAAGACTCTGTCTCAAAAAAAAAAAAGAGGACCACACTTGAGGAAACACACCCAAAGCTGACCTTAGGCATCTTCCACATGTGTGCACAGATACCCAGACCCACACCAACCCACCGACCCCCCACACACACACAATCAAACACACACCTACATTTGATCACCTGGTGTGGATATTCTCATCCCTGGATACCCTGTGAAATCATACTAGGAGCTTACATACCACACACACCACTACAACCTGACCACACGCTCTGCCGCCACACACAGAGGGATGGAGAGAGAGAGAGTGAATTATGGACCTTAGGTCTAAGGTCTAATTTGATTAGCCTGAAAGGAGGTCCAGGTATCAGTACTAAGAAATCAGGTGATGCTAACCAACCTAATTCCGGCCTTCTGAATCCTACTTTTAGTTACCTCACTGGTTTTCTTACTAAGTGCAGAGGATCTCTATTTTTCTTTGGTCTTGACCTGAACAGCAGTTTCCCTCCTTTCTTCATTCCTTTCATCTTTCTGTCTGTCTTTGTTTCATTCATTTGTTCATTTGATCTTTTTTGTTCTCAAAAGGGAATAATTCTGATGGGATGCAGTAGCTGGTCAAGTACTCAAGAGTGTAAGTAGAACAATCGAGGAGGCAAAGCAAACTGGCCGAGTCGAGATGCAACAAACTAGATCCTGGTAGGCACAGGGCCTAAATTGCTCCTCTAACTGTCCATCTCTCCTTTGTCCTCCCCCTAGAATGGATACTTCTGGGAAAAGGCTGTGCTTTTCTCACAAGCCCAGGTTATCTAGAATTCAATCTGTTATAAGTAAGTAGGTGTATAAGATGCAAGAATATGTAAAGAAGTTTAAGAAATAGCTGAAGTTCACCGGGCATGGTGGTGCATGTCTTTAATCCCACTACTCTGCAGGCAGAGGTAGATAAATCTCTGAGTTCTTGGACAGTCTGGTTTACAGAGAAAGTTCCAGAACAGCCAGGGCTACACAGAGATACTCAGATACACAAGAAGTAAGGAGGAAGGAAAGAAGGAAGGAAGGAAGGAAGGAAGGAAGGAAGGAGAAAGAAAGAAAGAAAGAAAGAAAGAAAGAAAGAAAGAAAGAAAGAAAGAAAGAAGGAAAAAAAAGAAAGAGTAAGTAAGAAAGGAAGGACAAGAAGAGACAAAGGAATGTTTTAGGGAAAGTGTTAGAGCACTCTGCATACTACCCTACAGAGGAAGTATTGAGGCTGTTTTAATCTGATCCAACCAATATGAATCACCGTCCCCCATTGTTGATCACAACTTGTTTGGAATGTCCTGAGCTGGCCCTTCCTGAATCTCCCACTCCCATTCCCCTTCTCTCTTGAACCCAGGTAGGCTACCACCATTATCTAATATAGGTACTTTGTGCTGAGGAATCGCTTATTATACTTCTATGGTAAAATGAAATGTTAGTGTATAGAAGGGGCAGCGGGCTGCATTCCTGCCACCCAGCTCCTGACTGCCTGGCTAGCTTATACCCTGAAATAACAACAGACAAACTGTATTCATTTAAATACTGCCTGGCCTATTTCTATTAATGTGTGTAGCAAAACGAGGTGTGCTTACTGGGAAGATTCTAGCCTCTGTCCATCTTGGGTCGGAGATTCATTGCTTCTGCCTCAGAGAGGAGAGCTATGGCGTGTGTCTGAGGTGTCTTACCTTACTGCCTCTTCCTCCCGGCATTCTGTTCTATTTACACCACCCATCTATGTTCTGACCTATCAGACCAAGCAGTTTCTTTATTAATTAACCAATGACTTTCCGATATGATTAGTGTGTTGCATCCTTCCATCCTGTCTTTATCTCAATGGAGTCAACTTTGGGAAGTCATGTGCACACTAGACCATAATGATTCTTCCATAAGATGTTCTTTTCTGAAGTAGATCACCTCCATCAAGGTTGCAGAAAACATCAAGTTCTTCTTGTTGTATATTGTTCGTTTTATAAAAGCTCCCTCCAGAAATGGAAGCCTCACAGACATGGTGGCTGTCCTAGTTTTATTGTCTACCTCAGTGTCAGCTGAGAGGGAAGTGTCTACTGAGAAACTGAGGAGGTTGGTCTTTCGACACCTCTGTGTGTGGTTTCCTTGATTATTAACTCACATAAGAAGTCCCACTCCACTGTAGGCAATATCATTCCTAGGGAGGAGGCTCTGGGTTAGATAAGAGTACCAGGGAAGCATGAGACTATGAGCAAGCCAGAGAAGGGACTAGCAAACAGCACTCTTCCTTCCAGGCTTTCTTCCTCCAGGTTCCTCTCTTGAGTTCCTGCCCCCATTTCCCCAGGGATGAACTGTGAATTTTAAGCCTGTGCCAAATAATCCCTCTCATCTCTAAGAGGCTTTGTGTTGAAGTGTTTTAGAACAGCAGCAGAAAATGCTACTGTAACAGACTCTGTTGTCAGGCACGGGCAAGGGAAGGCACATCCCAGACTAGTCTGGGCTACATAACGAAACACTGAATCAAAAAGTAAAACCAAAACCATAGTAATAACCCCAAAATAAAAGTGTAAATCCACTCTTAGGAATACTGGTCGCTGACCAATATTATTAGCTGTGTCATGGAATTCCAATGCCTGACTCTGATGAATCAGAAATTCTTCAGGTTGAAGAAAAAGAATACTAGAAATATAAACATCCTTTGCTGCAAAGAAAGACCATCAGGAGGCTTGAATGCCATCTTAATGCCAAGTCTCCTATTTCCACTTTTTTTCCTTTAAAATATGTACAGTGGGGGGAGGGGGAGGGAATTGGGAGGCGGTGGCGGGTAGGAGGCAGAAGTCCTTAATAAATAAATAATTTATTTTATTTTATTTTATTTTATTTTTAATTTATTTATTTATTAAAGATTTCTGTCTCTTCCCCGCCACCGCCTCCCATTTCCCTCCCCCTCCCCCAATTAAGTCTCCCCACAGCCCGAAAAGCAATCAGGGTTCCCTGTCCTGTGGGAAGTCCAAGGAACCCCCACCTCCATCCAGGTCTAGTAAGATGAGCATCCAACCTGCATAGGCTCCCACAAAGCCAGTGCGCGCAGTAGAATCAGAAACCCATTGCCATTGTTCTTGAGTTCTCAGTAGCAATGAAAGGAGACAGAGACAGAGACCCAAATTGGAGCACAGGACTGAAATCTCAAGGTCCAAATCAGGAGCAGAAGGAGAGAGAGCACGAGCATGGAACTCAGGACCGCGAGGGGTACACCCACACACTGAAACAATGGGGATGTTCTATTGGGAACTCACCAAGGCCAGCTGGCCTGGGTCTGGAAATGCCTGGGATAAAACCGGACTCTCTGAACATAGCGGACAATAAATAAATAAATTTAAAAAAATAAAATATATACAGTGCCTGGCAAGATGGCTCAGTGCGTACAGATGCTTGCACCGAGCATGGTGGCCTGAGTTTGCCTCCCTGGATACAGCAAAAAGAAAGAACTGACTCCTAAAAGTAGCCTGCAACATCCATGTGTATATTGTGACACACATGCATCAACACATAAACACAGATAAAACATAAAATATATGTGAATGCTTAAAAGCAAGTAATGATATTTTATGAGTATTTAACACATATGCACGTGGATTAGCTATAGTGTATTGTAGAATATGGAACACTAAAAAATCGCAAGGGGTGTCTATTGTTAAAAAGTTTTACTTTTGAGATGTGATGTCACTCTGTAACCCATATTGGCCTTAACCTCACCATGTGTCCCCCATTAGCCTCAAATTCATGTCAAACCCTTGGCTTCCACTTCTTGAGTCCTGGGATTACAGGAATGAGGCATCACACCTAACATCAGGATTTACTTTCTGGAGAAAGTGGTCAAAAAGCAATACTGTGTAGACTATAAAATAGTAAGGACATATAATTTCTAATCACTAAAAAATATCAGAAATGCTGATGAGAAATGAGAATGTTCTAAAGCTAAAACATTAAAAATAAGAATTAGAGAAACAAAATATGAGGGGATAAGAGTGCAAATGACACAGAGTAGAACGTCACAACAGATACATTACCTATTAATGCATCAAACACTGCAAATAAAGACTAAATATTTTCTGAACAGATACAAAAGCAAGAACAGTAATACCTTGTCCGTAAGCTAGAGAGTTTAATAAGTGTGTTTGAGGGCTGGGAGGATGGCACAGCAGTTAGCATCACTGTCTGCTCTTCCAGAGGACCCGGATTCAACTCCCAGAACCAACATGGCAGCTCACAGCTGGCTGTCACTACAATTCCAGGGGACCTGGCAACTTACACAGGCCTGTATCATGGAGACCAAACACTTACACACGTAAAATAAAAATAAGTAATTCTCTTTAAAGTAGAAGAAAAAGATGCTGGCGACAGTGGTGATGCTGTCACTGCCTTTAGAATCATTTACTGCTCATTTACTCAGGGCCGGTTGCTGGGAATAGCTGCTGCCCTCAGTTCAGTTTAGTCTACTTAGATTGTTGGTGGGGTTTGCAAGTCTGCTGTTTGAGCACTTAGCCGCCAGCAGGTGGCACTGTAGGAGAAGTGTGTGGAACATCCCAGGCCTGTAGATGAGGGCAGGGCCTTTGAAGGCTGTTACACTTAGCACTCACTGAATCTGATCTGTAAGCTTAGCATCCTGTTCATTGCCACATGAGGAGTCTCCACCATGTGCTGCGGTCCCCATTAACAGCACCGTGATGGCATTGTGTGACACTTTTCCTGGGTAGGGAACCCATGTAAGACCAAATTGTGGGTGAGGTCTTTACACAACAGGGGTGATTCTGAAGCACTTGCATCACTAAAACCCCACTCTCTCACGGGTGAGGACTCACATAGTCTGCATCTATCTGAATGTCCGGAGGTGGTAGATGACTCCAAAGTAACATCGATCTCCAGACCCAACAGAGCTGACGCACATAGGACCTCACAGAGACTGTGACATCACTCACGGGATCTGCAGGAGCTCAAGCCAGAAAAAATCCCTGCATGGAGGATGGGAAGTGGCCACAAAGCCTTAAACATAGCCAATAGCTTTTGTGATTGATAGCTGCTTTCTCAATGGAGTGACACTGGGTATGGCAAACACACCCCAGAACAGGCCCCATGTGCAGTATTTTCCAGTATAAATAGAACTCCATTGTTTTGTTTTTGTCTTACATACAGATTGTTTTGTTTAAGCAAGAGAAAGAGCATGATGTTTAGTTGAAAGGAGGTGGGGAAGGGGAAAATATAAAAATAAACAAAAATTTTAAAAAGAAAGAAAACATTAAAGTAAAATAAATATGTTGAGGCAAGTCTGAGGGAATGGCTCTTCCAGAAGACCTAACTTCAGTTCCCAGACCACCAATGGTGGTTCATGACTGCCTGTTATTCCAATTACAAGGGATCTGACACCATCTTTTTGATCTCTGAGGGAAAATCCACAGACTCACAGGCAGGTAAAATACCCATTCACATAAAATTAAAATAAACAAACCTAAAATAATATGATATACCTGTTGGCCTGGATAGTGCTCTTATAAAGAGGACCTGAGTTCAGTTTCAGTACCTATAACAGCCATCTGTAACTGTGAGGCCACCCTGAGCTATTTAGCCCATGTTTATCTAGTCCTTATTACATAGCAAGACATACACACATATACCGACACACAAACACACGTTCTCCACATAGTCTGTACATTTATATATTTATTTCACTATTATTGTGATTCTATATGATAAGTATTGTTGACGTCTACATTTATCATGAAAATGGTAAGGCACAGAGAGGCTGAATAAGTAGCTCCCAAGTCACAGAGCAACTAAGATGTTACCCATGATTAAGTCATGCCTCCTAGTCATCCTGATCATTGTGAGGTCAGGAGGCAACCTGGGCCCTCACCATGTAACCATACGAAGGAGGCAATAGATACAGGAAACTGAGAAACACCAAAATGTCACATTCCCGGCTCATTTCCAAGACTCTGACAACTGGTCACTCTTGCTCTATGATTTGGAAACGGATCAGAAAGTAAAGGCTGGGGATCTGAGATCGGTCAGATACTGGTTCTAGGCTTTCTTCAAAGGAAGGGGTATATGAAAGAGAGATATATAAATGTGTGATGGGAAAGAGTGAGAAGGCTAGTTTGTCTGCTTCCCTGATTTCCTGCTGTGGACCAGTACAAAGTCTACCTGTAATTGGAAATTTTGGCCCAGCATGAAAAGAACAGAAAAGTTTCACACTGGAATCTCTGTCAACATCTAGTGGTCAGTAATGTGAATGACACGTGACATGGAATGTTCCTGTGGGGCCCAGCAGTGAGGACACTAAGGACCAGGAGCAAAGAGGAGAAGAGCCAGGGCTGTGAGAACAAGAGACCCAGTCACTGTGAGGAGCTGCTCTGATGCGTTTTTGGCAATTGTTGTCACGTTATCCACAGTGGGCACTATGATGCATAAAACTGATGTCACAAAGCTCCTGAAAACCAGAGCTGGAGCCATGAATTCGTGTGTTTTGGGTGGAGACCAAGACTCCACACATATACCAGTGGTCTTGTGGAGATAGGAACCAAAGGCAGGGCCTTGGCCTTGTGCTTCTTGCTTTCTATTTTGGAGAACTTACTGGCACAAGATGGGCACCCCTGGGAGTAAGAAAATCTGACAGGACCTGCTCTGTAGGGACCTTCTCATTCCTTGGGCAGAAGGGACTGGCAATGAACCCTGCTGCTCTCCCCTCTGTTCAGCATCCCTCGGGTCTTTCTCAGGCCTGACAAACCCCTCATTCTTACATTCCAGGTTTAAGATCTGAGATTCCGCCTCCTCCCCAGACTGAAGCCATCCATCTACTACTGCAGTTGGCTTCAGTGCCCTTCCTGGCCAAAGTCAGAACAACTCGTTCTACTTCCATGGTCCCATGTAGCCTGAGTTGCCCATTCTTGCTTAAAAGACTTTATTGTTGCTCAGGCCTGAAACATGAGCAAGAAATAAACTTCCAGATGGCTAGTCTCACCCTGACTGGTGTAGAGATTCATCATCTTCTCTTTCCACTCAGCATGAGTCTGGAAAGCCTGCGCTGGCTGTTGCTGGCTGTTTTCTTCTCTGAGAGCTGGTGCACTGCCCCAAATGAGCTGAGGAATAACCAAGATCTGAGCCAGATGTCCGGACACCATCCTGTCTCCATTGTGCTGAAGGAAAGAGACTAAAAAGACCTAGTATTTGAGTATGATGGCAGTTGACAGTGAAGCTATTAGGCATAAGGTGAGCTCTGGGAGGGACCAACAGACCACAAAGACAGGCCATAGAACAATGGGTAGGCAGTCTAAGGTCCTGAGATGCTATAAAGATAATGGGGGTGGCCTACCTGGGGTCCAGAGAGAAGTAGAATGGCAGTGGGAGACTTGGGACGGAGCCAGTTTATGTCTTTCCAAACAGGATGTGACTGACAAAGGGGATGGTGGTCCATATTACCTGGATCAGATTAAAACAGTCTCAAGACGTCCTCTACATTGTGGCTTCCAGAGTGCGCTGACTCTTTCCCCTAGTATAATTTCAACTTAGGTCTGTTCTTTTTTTCTCTTTCTTTCTTTCTTTCTTTCTTTCTTTCTTTCTTTCTTTCTTTCTTTCTTTCTTTCTTTCTTTCTTTCTTTTCTTCCTTCCTTTCCTTCCTTCCTTCTTTCCTTCCTTCCTCTTTCCTTCCTTTATTCCTACCTTCCTTCTTTCCTTCCTTCCTTCTTGTTTATCTGAGTTTCTCTGTGTAACCATGGCTGTCCTGGAACTTTCTCTATAAACCAGACTGGCCAAAAACTCAGAGATTCATCTGCCTCTGCCTCCAGAATACTGGGATTAAAGGCATGCACCACCATGCCCACAAACTTCAGCTGTTTCTTGAACTTCTTTATATATTCTTGCATCTTATACACGTACTTACTTATAACAGATTGAATTCTAGGTAAGCTGTGCTTCTGGGTAAAGCACAGACTTTTCCTAGAAGTATCCATTCTAGGGAGAGCACAAAGGAGACATGGACAGTGAGAAGAGAAATTTAAGCCCTGTGCCTACCATGATCTAGGTTGCTGCATCTCGACTTGGCCAGTCTGCTTTGCCTCCTTGATTGTTCTGCTTACATTCTTGAGTACTTGACCAATTACTGCATCCTATCAGAATTCTTCCCTTTGGAGAAGAAGGATCAAATAAAGAAATGAATGAAAAATGGACAGAAAGTAGGAAGGAAGGAAGGAAGCAAGGAAGGAAGGAAGGAAGAAAGGGAGGAAGGGAGGAAGGAAGGATGAGACTGCTGGTAAGGTCAAGACCAGAGAAAACCAAAGATCCTCTCCACTTAATAAGAAAAACCGGTGAGGTAAATGCAAGTAGGAGTCAGGAGGCCGGAACTAGATAGGGTAATATCACCTGATTTTTTAGCACTGATACCTGGACCTCCATTCAGGCAAATCAAATTATCCTTTGGGCATAAGGTCCAAAATTCACTCACTCTCTCTCCCACCCTCTTTGTGTGTGTGTGTGTGTGCGTGGGTGTGTGTGTCTCTGTGTGAGTGGGATGGTATGTTTTGAGGTTGTAGTGGTGTGTGTGGTATGTAAGCTCCTAGTATGATTTCGTGAGGTATCCAGGGAGGAGAACCTCCACACCAGATGATCTAATGTAGGGATGTGTGTGTGTGTGTGTGTGTGCGCGCGCGCATGCGCTCCCGAGCGAAGGTGTCTTTGCACACTTGTAGTGGATGCCAAAGGACAGCTTTGGGTGTGTTTCCTCAGGTGCTGTCCAATTTTTTTCTCAGACAGAGTCTTTCATTGGCCTGAAGCTCACAAAATGGGGTAAGCTGTCTGACCAGTAAACCCTAGGAACATTATGTCTCCACAGTTTTTTGCGGGGATTCCACAACTGGAGTTTTATGTAGATTCTGGGGATTGCAAAGAAAGCATCTTGTTAACTGAGATATCCTTTCAGATCTGACAATGAAGTTTTGTTTTTTTCTCTTTTTTATATTTTATTTATTATGTATACAATATTCTGTCTGTGTGTATTCTGCAGGCCAGAAGAGGGCACCAGACCCCATTACAGATGGTTGTGAGCCACCACGTGGTTGCCGGAAATTGAACTCAGGACCTTTGGAAGAGCAGGCAATGCTCTTAACCACTGAGCCATCTCTCCAGCCCCCTGACAATGAAGTTTTGAATTTGGATACAAGATAATCAGAAATATAGTTTTTAAAAAAGTAAATGTATTTTAAAAAAATGTGGGTATATTCTGAATACATTGACTAAGACCCTGAGAGATAAGTGTTTCCCAAATCAGCTAGGACTCCAACAGACCAAGGTATTATTCCTCCAAAACCCAACTTGGTGAGCCAAAGAGTTTAAAACTTACAGCTAACAGATGAGGGATTACTTACAGTTGCAGAGCAGCGACTGACTGTGGTGTGGAAGAAGGAGTCCTTCTCTGTAGCTGGATAGATGGAAGTGCCTGCCCCATCAGTCGACCTTATACACTCTCGGTACTCTAGCGTCTCCAGAGGCTACGGAACCACATGTAACTGGGACAGAATCACACACGGCTGAAAAGGACATGCCACAAAGAGAGGCTGGAATCACAGGTGAGAGTCTAATTACACCTGCCCAATGCCCAACACCCTTGCATAAAGAGACTTCAGTAGGCAGATGGAGATAGGGTGTGTAACAAGGAAGGTGAGAGAGCCATGGAAAGCAAGCCAGTAAGCAGCATTCCCGCCATGACCTCTGTATACTGGTATATTTGTGTTTAAATGAATAAAGCTTGCCTGAAGATCAGCGGGCAAAGCAGCCACACTCGTCAGCTACACAGGAATGGGGGGGGGGTGGCAGACACCTTTAATCCCAGGACTCGGGAGACACAGGCAGGCAAATCTCGGTGATTTCAAGGCTGTCCTGGGCTATACAAGATTGACCCAGAAACAGATCCAGATGGTGGTGGTTTATACCTTTCATCTCAGTGTTTGGGTGTCACACACTTTAAATTCCAGCACTAGGGATTGTTGACAGGAGCAATATGCTGGGAAGAGAGAGGAATATAAAGGGGAAGAGACAGGAACTCACTGGAGTGTGGAGACTGAGGGATCGTGGAGTCAGGATTTCACCCTTTGAGTCTGAACAGTTGGTAGAGGTAAAAGGTCTCTCTAGTGTTTGCAGCTTTGCCTTTCTGACCTTCAGCTTGGACCCCAATAACTGTATCTGGGTTTGCATTATTCTGCTACACCTCTGCTTTGATTCCTGCTTCAAGATTCCTTCCTTTATTTCCTTACACAATGTACTACATCTGTAAACTTAAATGAACCCTTTCATCTTGACTTTTACCACAGTGATTACAATTTAAACTAAGACAGCATATTCCCTAGTGGGGGACAAACCAGAAAACCTTAAACATGACATTTGAGCCATCCATAATCTTCAGCGTGACACATACCCTGCATTCAGATCCCCTAACCACCATAAGATCACTTGTTTTTAAGAAAATTTTTTTTAAATTTAGAAATTTGTATTTTACGGAGAAGTTGCAAAAGTAGGACAGAATATTCCCAAATGCCCTGCTCCTAGTTGATTCTTTTGGTACTACTTGGAGTGGATGTATCACAATTGTTGAGCCAATCAAGACATTTCTAATTACTAAAACCATGGTTTATTGAGATTTCCTTACCTTTTACCATTACTCTTTACTATTGTCCATTACAAAATCCTGCGAGGAACCTAATTCATACAACAGTGGTTTTCATTCCTTACCATGTCGTGGGTGTATGTGTGTGTGTGTGTGTGTGTGTGTGTGTAGTTTGGGCTGAGGAATCATTTCTTAGACTTCTAGGGTAAAATGAAACGTTAGTGTGTTGCATCCTTCCCTCCTGTGTTTATCTCAATGGAGTCACCTTTGGGAAAAGCATGCGCACGCTACACCTTGATGAGGCTTCCATAAGAAGTTCTTCTCTGAAGTAGATCACCTCCGTCAAGGTTGCAGAAAACATCAATTTCTTCATGTTGTATATTGTTCATTTTATAAAAGCTCCCTCCAGAAATGGAAGCCTCACAGACATGGTGGCTGTCCTAGTTATTTGTCGACCTACCACAGTGTCTACTGAGAGGGAATCCTCTACTGAGAAACTGCCTCCATCAGATTAGGAGGTTGGTCTTTGGACACGTGTGTGTGTGGTTTCCTTGATTATTAACTCACATGAGGTCCTAGTCTGCTGTAGGCAATACCATTCCTAGGTCAGAGGCTCTGGTTTATATAAAAGTACTAGGGAATCATGAGCCTATGACCAAGCTAGAGAAGGGACAAGCAAACAGTGCTCTTTCTTCCAGGCTTCCTTCTTATAGGTTCCTACCTTGAGATCCGGCCCCGATTTGCCCAGGGACGAACTGTGACTTGGAAGCCTGTTCCAAATAAACCCTTTCATCTCTAAGCTGAATTTGTGTTGGAATG
The DNA here is from genome assembly GCF_037038515.1 of Microtus pennsylvanicus. Lineage (NCBI taxonomy): Eukaryota > Metazoa > Chordata > Mammalia > Rodentia > Cricetidae > Microtus > Microtus pennsylvanicus. Next base: position 67,323,989 of record NC_134601.1, read on the forward strand.
TTTTAGAACAGCACCAAAAACTACTACTGTGGACCACCCTATTGGCAGGCACGTGCAATGAAAGGCACATTCCAGACTAGTATGGGCTACATAATGAAACACTGAATTAAAAAGTAAAACCCAAACCATAGGGATAAGGACAAAATGAAAGTGTAAATCCACTCTTAGGAATACAGGTCGCTGAACAACAGTATTCTTCTCTGTCATGGTATGCCAATGCCTGTTTCTAATGTTCATTCTCTCCTCTCAGAACCATTGAAGTCCTCCTGTCTCTTTGGCTTTCTCTAATACTACTGCATGTATGAGATGGATTGATCTACCAAGCCTTCTTTTAAAGGGACAATGGAATGATTTTTCATGTGTGTGGAAAGAGTGAGATATGACGAAACCTCATTTGTATACATGGATAGCTGGAAATCACAGGACCACGTATTGAAAACATGGCCATTCCTCTCCATACACTTGAGATGCTAGCATATTACACACGACATGGTTTATTCAAAAAGTTTTGACTTTCTCATCAGTGACCTTGGACCCTAGAAGTGAGTGGTGACGTTTTCGATTGATATGATAGAATTAACCAGACCAGCTCAAAACAACAAATATAACTTAATAATTGAAAACAGGGAAACTCACAGGACCTGGGTAAATGTTCAGATGTCCAAAATGGGATTGGTGAACACATTTCGAAGAGAGCAAGGGCACCTGGATTCCCAGATTTTCTTTCCTACCTGCGGATGCCACACTCTAGCCAAATGTGATTGGCTGAGCTTCCCCATCATCTCCCCCTTTTGTCTAAACAAGATCAAATCATACCCACTACAACTATATACAATAGGAACAGATACCAAATATGAAATTACAAGCAACAAACAATATTAAGAAACACATAACAAAAGTTTTACTAAGCATTTTATTTCAAGGAGTCTAAATAACTTATTGAAATTAAGTTTAGCTAAATCAGGAGGGGGGTAACTACAATTCTCTATTCTTAAACTCCATCAAAATTCTGAAAAGGGAAGTAATATTATATGAGCAACCAGGAAGTACAAACGAGAAACTTCCAAAATGTGCCAAATGATAGAGACAACTGACTCCTGGGCAATCACCCAAAGTCTCCTTTGCAATGTTGAGTCAACCAACTTTGGCTAAGGCCTAACGTAACTGACATACCATTTTGAAAGGCAAGAAACTTTTCAGAACTATCTTACCCTGTCTTGGCAGGATATGACAATCCTGTTTTTATTCATTTATGGATACTCTGTAGCTCTGTCAGTGGTCAAGATATGGGCTTTTCTTTGCCCAAAAGCCAGTTCTGCCAAGAAGTAGACAAGCTCCAAGTGGAGTGTCTTTGGTGCTCAACAATCTCTAGGGAGTAGAACGGTGTTGCCAGGAGTGATTGTGTCTCACTACCACAGAACTGTAGGTTAGATTAAAGGCCATTTTCTACAGCTTTTTGAAGAGGTTGAAGATTCTACTATCTATACTAAATATAATCTCTATGTATCTAAAGAACCTGATTAGCCTAAATATAAATAGGATAAACTTAGATGACTATTGATCTATAATTCTCGATGCCTATCTAACTTAGAGACTAAGAAAATTAACAACTGTCTAATAAATGAGGACAATGACCTCGAAATATAAACAGTATATATCATTACATAAACACTATGTAAGTAACTTAATCAGAGTTAGAAATGTATATATATATATATATATATATATATATATATATATATATATCTACCATGTTGTAATGTACATCAATACAATATATATATATATATATATATATATATATATATATATATATATATATATATATACATAAAAATGATTTAAACAGAGTTAGCAGACTCACATACAATATTCAATATAATTTAACTTTGTATCAATATATAAGAATCAATACCAATATAATTTCTAAAAACAATAACTCACAAACACCAATATATTATCCTATCACCAATTTTCCCTCTTTTTTTTTCAAGAATACCCATGAGTCTATGAAATACTTCCCCCATCCCTCAACCATATACCAATTATAACCAACCCCCAAAGGATGTTTCTAAACCTGAAGGCAAACTCTGCTAGGAGAGGGGACGTTATCCTCTAAAATTGCTGTCATGGGGGTGACGTTCTTCTTAGGGGGTTCTGTGGTAAAATTCCAAGATTAATATTTGATCTGGGAAAATTGCAAATAGTGAGTGTTTTGAGGAGGTCTGGCCAGGGTGTTATAAAAGATGTGCACCATTAGGAACCGTCTTGTGCGGTTGGTACCAAAAATCATGTCTTGTAGTAGCACTATCAACATGATGAAGTCAAATTAGCCAAGTGGAGTCAATATGTGGGGCCCCATCTTCTTCTAGGAAACTTCAAAGATCACTGCAGGAAAATACATTATTTCTTCTGGGAAACTAAGCATTATATATAAAGACATATACAGACATATATATTCAATGAAAGGTATGATAAAGACAGAAACAGATATGAGGAAAGGCAAACAAAGTTTATAAATTATTATTATTATTACTATTATTATTATTATTATTATTATTATTATTATTATTATTAAGTCCCATATCATAGCTCTTGACATGAGAAAGAAGCTCTGGGATATCTCTTATGAACAGGCTTGGAATTGGAGAGGGACTGAGCCAGAGTCCAACTCCAAAACCAGCTCTCTATATTTATAAATAAATGCACATTAACACATATTTAAAAATATGTTTATTATAATTTATTTACTGAACCTATTCAGTTTTCTTGCTGATCCTTATTGGGTTGTAAATAGTTTCCATCTGTCAGTATTCAAATATCCAGGGTCCCTTGAATTCTTTGAAGATGAGTGTTTTCCTGGGGAGATAAGCAGAGAACCCTGGCCCCATCCTATGTGTTGTTCTTACCATCAGTATGATTATCATCATTGTGGATGAGCTGTCATTTCTTCTTTCTAAGAGATTCCTCCTCTTTAAACTGAACCTTTATTAATTTTGATGGTATCCACAATTTTTCTTCTCCAGTGGAAACAAGAGCAAAACCACTTCCCCAATGCAGCACATATCCTGGCATCCATTGCAAGGTCAACACATTTTTTAAATAATCTGGTTGATTTAATTCAGCAGACTTTTCCATTATCCAATGACTTTCTGCAGACATTGTCCCCTTTTCATGAGCGTTGAGAAAACTCAAGGTTAATAAAGCATTATGAGTGAGCAGAGCTGGGAGCTGGGAGCCAATGGCTGGGTGCTCAGAACAAGTGAGGTCCAGACCTGGGGCACTAGCCCAGGACATAGCACCAAGTGCGGCCACTGGTGCAGGCACAAGCTCCTTGCTCTCAGGTCCCCTCGCTCTGGGCAGGGATGTGGGAGAAAGCTGCCTGCAGCAAGGGCATGAGACGGTGCGGATATCAATGAACAAATCCTTGTGGTGTGGCCTCAACTGGCCAGAGCCTTAAAGGGCTCTAAAAAGCCCCAAGGAAGGGAACCAAGTGATAGTGCGTTCCATCAGCACGCTAGAATTAACCAGACCACCTTAAAACAACAGATAATTTAATAATTGAAAACGGGTAAACTCACACGACCTGGGTAAAGATTCCCATGTCCAAAACAGGGAAAGAGAGACATGCAAAGAGAGACAAAAAGAGCTAATTCACCCGGATTCCCAGGTTTTCTTCCCTGGCCCCAGGCAGCTGCACTCTAGCTAAATGTGATTGACTGAGCTTCCCCATCCAGAGAGCAACTTCCTCTAAAGGGTGGTGACAGAAAAAGTTAACTCAGACTCTTACTCATTGAAAAATTCTTCATGCCTGAAGGTGACATAGATGTTTTCAGAAAGAAAGAAAAGTAAGAGTCCTGAGAACAAGCAGAAATACACAAATATAAACAATCAGAAATTCTTCAGGCTGAAGAAAAGAATACCAGAAACAACAACATCCTTTGTTGCAAATAAAGACCATCAGAAGGCTTAAATGTCTTCTTAATGCCAAGTTCCTATTTCCACTTTTTTCCTTTAAAATACACACAGGGCCTGGCAAGATGGCCCAGTTCCAACAGATGCTTGTGCGGAAAAGGATGTCCTGATTTTGCCTCCCTGGGTACAGTAAAAAGAAAGAAGTGACTCCTAAACGTAGCCTGCTACCTCCACGTGTATATTGTGACACACATGCATAAATACATGTGCACAGATGAAATATAAAATATATGTGAATGCTTAAAAGCATGGTAATATTTTATGTGTGTTTAACACATATGCACATGGATTATCTATAGGGTATTGTAGAATAAAGAGCACTAGAAAACGGCAAATGTATTTCTATTGTTAAAAATTTTACTTTTAAAATATGATATCACCCCGCAACCAATACTGTACTGAACCTCACCATGTGTCCCCAGCTGGCCTTAAACTTATGTCAAACCCTTTGCTTCCACTTCCTGAGCCCTGGGATTACAGTATGAAGCACCACACTAAACATCAGGATTTACTTTCTGGGGAAAGGGGACAAAAAGCAATACTGTGTAGACTATAAAATTGTAAGAACATATAATTTATAATCACTAAAACTTATCAGAAAGGCAGAAGAGAAATAAGAGCTCTAAAGCTAAAACATTAAAAATAAGAATTAGAGAAACAAAATATGAGGGGGATAAGAGTGCAAATGATAAACAGTAGAACGTCACAACAGATACATTACCTATTAATGCATCAAACACTGCAAATAAAGACTAAATATTTTCTGAACAGATACAAAAGCAAGAACAGTAATACCTTGTCCGTAAGCTAGAGAGTTTAATGAGTGTGTGTGTGAGGGCTGGGAGGATGGCTCAGCAGTTAGCATCACTCTCTGCTCTTCCATAGGACCAGGGTTCAATTCCCAGCACCCACATGGCAGCTCACTGCTGTCTGTCACTAAAATTCCAGAAGACCTGGCACCCTTACACAGGCCTATATCATGCAGGTCAAACACAAACACACATAAAATAAAAACAAGTAATTCTCTTTAAAGTAGAAGAAAAAGATGCTGGCGACAGTGGTGAATCTATCACTGCCTTTAGAATCATTGACTGCTAGTTGCTGGGAACAGCTTCTGTTCTCAGTTCAGTTTAGTCTACTTAGATTGTTGGTGGGGTTTGCAAGTCTAATGTTTGAGCACTTACCCCCAGCAGGTGGCACTGTTGGAGGACTATGGGGAGCATCCCAGGCCTGTAGCATGAGGGCAGGGCCTTTAAGGGTGTTACACTCACCACTCACTGAATCTGATCTGTAAGCTTTGCATCCTGTCCATTGCCACATGAGGAGTCTCCACCATGTGCTGCGGTCCCGATTAAAAGCACCGTGATGGCATTGTGTGACACTCTTCCTGAGTTGGGAACCCATGTCAGACCAAATTGTGGATAAGGAGTTCACAGAAACAGGGGTGATTCTAAAACACTTGTTTCACTAAAACCCCACTCTCTCACGGGTGAGGACTCACATAGTCTGCATCTATCTGAATGTCCGGAGGTGGTGGATGACTCCAAAGTAACATCGTTCTCCAGACCCAACAGAGCTGATGCACATAGGACCTCACAGAGACTGTGAGATCACTCACGGGATCTGCAGGATCTCAAGCAAGATAAAATCCCAACATGGAAGGGTGGAAGTGGCCACAAAGTCCTAGACCTAGCCAAGTGACTATTTGTGATTGATAGCTGCTTGGAGAGGGAAAATAATTTTCTCAATGAAGTGACACTGAGTATAGCAAACACAGCCCAGAACAGGCCCCATGCCCAGTTGTTTCCAGTATAACTAGGACTCCATGGTTTTGTTTTTGACTTATAAAAGGACTGTTTTGTTTGTTTTAAGCAAGAGACAGAGCGAATGTTAAGTTGGGAAAAGTTAGGGAAGGGAGAAAATATGATAAAAATGAATGAAATATTTAAAAATAAGGAAAAATGAAAAGTAAAATATATATGTTGAGGTGGGGCTGAGGGGATGGCTCTTGCAAGAGACCTGAATTCAGTTCCCGGACGCCAAATGGTGACTCACAATTGCCTGTTATCTAGTTCCAACCAATCTGACACCATCTTATGACCTATGTGGGCAAATCCACAAAGACACACGGAGATAAATTATTCCTACACATAAAATTAAAATAAACAAAACCTGAAATAATAAGATACAACTATTGGTTTCGATACTGCTCTTAGTCATAGGACCTGAGTTCAGTTTGCAGAACCTACTAACAGCGATCTGTAATGTGAGGCCACCCTGGGCTATTAAGCCCATGTAAAATAGCAAGACATACACACACTCACACACACTCATACACACAAACACACACACATTCTGCACATATCTGTACATTTATATATTTACTTCACTATTAGTGTGAATCCATATCACAAGTGTTGTTGACATCCACATTGTACACAAGAAATGAAAGGCCCAGAGAGGCTGAATAAGTAGCCCCCAAGTCACAGAGCAACTAAGATGTTACCCATGATTGAGTCATGCCTCCTAGTCATCCTGATCATTGTGAGGTCAGGAGGCAACCTGGGCCGTCACTATGTAACCATATGAAGGTGGCAGTAGATACAGGAAAGTGAGAAACACCCAAGATGGAACATTCACGGCTCATGTCCTAGGGTCTGGCAAATACTCAGTCTCAGTTCTATGATTTGGAAAAGGATCAGACAATAAAGGCAGGAGATCCCAGGTGGGCCAGACACTGGTTGTCAGACTTTATTCATTGGAATGGGTATATGAAAGAGAGATATGAGTGTGTGAGGAGAAAGTATGCGGACATTGTTTGTCTGCCTCCCTAATTTCCTGCAGAGGACCAGAACAAAATCTACCTTTGATTGGAAATGTTGGCCCATCCTGAAAAGAACAGAAAAGCTTCTCGCCAGTATCTCTGTCGATAAGCCGAAAATGAAAGTGTAAATCCACTCTTAGGAATACAGGTCACTGACCAACAGTATTCTGCTGTTTCATGTTATGCCAATTCCTGTTTCTGATGTTCATTCTCTACTCTCAGAGCCATCGAAGTCCTCCAATCTCTTGGGCTTTCTCTAATACTATTGCAGTATGAGAAGAGTTTATCTACCAAGACTTCCTTTAAAGGGACCATGAAATTGATTTTTCATGTGTGTGGAAAGAGTGAGAGAGGAGGAAAGCCTCATTTGTATACAGGGATAGCCGGAAATCCCAAGACCACATATTGAACAGATGGCCAATCCCCTCCATGCACTTGAGGTGCTAGTATATCACAACAGACACGTTTTATTTAAAAAGCTGTGACTTTCTCATCAGTGACCTTGGAGGCTATTAGAGACTGCTGGTGTATTTGACTGGTATTAATCAGACTGGTATTAATCAGACCAGCTCAAAACAGCAGATATAATTTAATAATTGAAAACGGAGAAACTCAACACTAGCGGGGTAAAGGTTGCCATGTCCAAAACCAGTCTGTGAACACTGCACTAACAGAGCCAAAGAGAGCAAGGGCAGCTGGATTACCAGGTTTTCTTCCCTGCCCCTAGGCAGCCACACCCTAGTCAAATATGATTGGCTGAGCTTCCCCATCAAGAGAGAAACTTCCTCTAAAAGGTGGTGACAAAAAGTTAACTCAGTCTCTTAGCCATTGATAACATTCTTCCTGCCTGAATGTGATGTAGATTTTTCAGAAAGAAAAAAAAGAAAGAGTCCTGGGAACAAGGAGAAGTATACAAATATAAACAATCAGAAATTATTCAGGTTGCAGAAAAAGAATACCACAGATAACAACATCTTTTTGTGCAAATTAAGCCCATCAGAAGGCTTGAATGTCATCTTAATACCAAGTTCCCTATTTCCACCTTTTCCTTTAAAATACACACAGGGCCTGGAAAGATGGCCCAGTGCCTACAGATGCTTGTGCCCACCATGATGGCCTCAGTTTGCCTCCCTGTGTACACTGAAGAAAAAACTGACTCCTAAAAGTTGCCTGCTACCTCCACTTGTATACTGAGACACAAATGCAAAAACACATGTGCACAAAATGTAAAATATATTAAATGCTTAAAAGCAAATAATGATATCTTAGGTATGATTAACATATAAGCACATGAATTAATTACAGTGTATTGTAGAATAAAGAGCACTAGAAAATGACAAAAGAATTTCTATTGTTAAAAAGTTTTACTTTTGAAATACGATCTTACCGTGCAACCCATACTGGCCTGAACCTCACTATCTGGCCCCAGCTGGCCTCAAACTCATGTCAAACCCTTGGCTTCCACTTCTTGAGTCCTGGGATTACAGGTGTGAGGCACCACACCTACCATCAGGATTTATTGTCTGGAGAAGGGACAAAAAGCAATACTGTGTAGACTATAAAATAGTAAGGACATATAATTTATAATCTCTAAAACATATCAGAAAGGCTGATGAGAATTATAGAGTTCTAAAGTTAAAACATTAAAAATAAGAATTAGAGAAACAAAATATGAGAAGGATAGGAGTGCAAATAATCAAGAATAGAACATCACAACAGATACATTAGCTATTAATGGATCAAACACTACCAATAAAGAATAAATATTTTCTGAACATATACAAAAGCAAGAACAGTAATACCTTGTCCGTAAGCTAGAGAGTTTAAGAAGTGTTTGAGGGTTAGGAGGATAGCTCAGCAGTTAGCATCACTGACTGCTCTTCCAGAGGACCCGGGTTCAATTCCCAGCACCCACATGGCACCTCACAGCTGGTTGTCACTACAATTCTAGGGGACCCAGCACCCTCACACAGGCCTGTATCATGGAGGCCAAACACTCACGCATGTAAAATAAAAATAAGTAATTCTCTTTAAAGTAGAAGAAAAAGATGCTGGCGACAGTGGTGATGCTGTCACAGCCTTTAGAATCATTTACTGCTCATTTAGTCAGGGCTGATTGCTGAGAATAGCTGCTGCCCTCAGTTCAGTTTAGTCTACTTAGATTGTTGGTGGGGTTTGCAAGTTTGCTGTTTGAGCATTTAGCCCCCATCAGCTGGCACTGTTGGAGGAGTGTGTGGAGCATCCCAGGCCTGTAGCATGAGGGCAGGGCCTTTGAAGGCTGTTACACTTAGCACTCACTGAATCTTATCTGTAAGCTTTGTATCCTGTCCATTGCCACATGAGGAGTCTCCACCATGTGCCGCGGTCCCCATTAACAGCACCGTGATGGCATTGGTGACACTTTTCTTGGGCAGAGAACCCATGCCAGACCAAATTGTGGGTGTGGACTTTACACAACAGGAGTGAATCTAAAGCACTTGCATCACTAAAAGCCCACTCTGTCATGGGTGATGACTCACGAAGTCTGCATCTATCTGAATCTCCGGAGGTGGTCGATGACTCCAAAGTAACATTGTTCTCCAGACCCAACAGAGCTGATGCACATAGGACCTCACAGAGACTGTGAGATCACTCACAAGATCTGCAGGAGCTCAAGCCAGATAAAATCCCTGCATGGAGGAGGGGACGTGGCCACAAATCCCTATACCTAGCCAAGTAGATATATGTGATGGATAGCTGCTTTCTTAATGGAGTGACAATGTGTACAGCAAACACACCCCAGAACAGGTCCAATGCCCAGTATTTTCCAGTATAAATAGGACTACATGGTTTTGTTTTTGACATATAAACAGGCTGTTTTGTTTTAAGCAAGAGAAAGAGTATGACATTGAGTTAGGGATAGTTAGGGAAGAGAGAAATATGATAAAAATAAACGAATAATTTAAAAATACGAAAAAAATTAAAAGTAAAATATAAATGTTGCAGCTAAGCTGAGGGGATGGCTCTTCCAGAGGCCCTGACTTAAGTCCCCAGACCCCAAATGGTGGCTCACAACTTCCTGTTATTCCATTTCCAAGGGATCTGACTCCATCTTATGAGCTCCGTGGGCAAATCAACAGGCACAAACGCAAGTAAAATACCCATACACATGAAATTAAAATAAACAAAACCTGAAATAATAATAAGATATACCGGTTGTTCTGGATAGTACTCTTAGCCAGAGGACCTGACTTCAGTTTGCAATACCTACTGACAGCCATCTGTAACTGTGAGAGGCCACTCTGGGCTATTTAGCCCATGTTTATTTAGACCATGGTACATAGCAGGATATACATACATACATACATACATACATACATACACACAACACATTGTCTACATAGTCTGTACATATATATATTTCCTTCACCATTATAGTGATTCCATATCACAAGTATTGTTGCCATCCACAACACAATTTTGTGTACCTCCCTACTTTCTTGTTGTGGACCAGGACAAAGTCTACCTGTGCTTAGAAATGTTGGCCCACTCTGAACAGAACAGAAAAGCTTCTCACCAGGACCTCTGTCGACATCCAGTGGTCAAGGATGTGGGGGCCAGCAATGAAGACAGTAAGGACCATGAACAGAAGAGAAGAGCCAAGGCTGTGAGAACAAGACACCCAGTCACAGTGAGGAGCTGCTCTGATGCGTTTCCCAGCAATTGTTGTCACGTTATCCACAGTGGGCAATATGATGCATAAAAGTGATGTCACAAAGCTCCTGAAACCAGAGATGGAGCCATGAATTCATTTGTTCCAGGGAGAGAACAAGTCTCGACCCTTCTAGCCTAGGGAATCATGAGGCTATGACCAAGCTAGAGAAGGGACAAGCTAACAGCACTCTTCCTTCCAGACTTCCTTCCTGCAGGTTCCTGCCTTGAGTTCCTGCCCTGATTTTCCCAAGGATGAACTGTTACTTGGAAGATTGTGCCAAATAAACCCTTTCTTCTCAAAGCTGATTTTGTGTTGGAGTGTTCTAGAACAGTCCCAGAAACTGCTACTGTGGCCCACCCTGTTGGTAGGCACAGGCAAGGGAAGGCACATTCCAGACTACTGTGGGCTACATAATGAAACATTGAATCAAAAACTAAAACCCACACTGTAGTGATAACCACAAAATGAAAGTGTAAATCCACTCTTAGGAATACAGGTCGCTGAACAACAGTATTCTGCTGTGTCATGGTATGCCAATTCCTGTCTCTGATGTTCATTCTCCTCTCTCATAGTCATCGAAGTCCTCCTGTTGCTTGGGCTTTCTCTAATATTAGTGCAATATGAGATGAATTGATCTACGTACCATGACTTCCTTTAGAGGGACCATGAAATTGATTTTTCATGTGTGTGGAAAGAGTGAGAGAGGAGGAAACCTCATTTGTATTCTTGGATAGCTGGAAATCCCAAGACCATGTGTTAAAAAGATGGCCACTCCCCTCCATACACTTGAGGTGCTAGCATATCAAGCATGAGGGGTTTTATTCAAAAAGCTGTGACTTTCTCATCAGTGACCTTGGACCCTAGAAGAGAGTGGTGGCATATTCGACCGGTACTCTAGAATTAAACAGACCAGAATAAAACAACAGATATAATTTAATAATTGAAAACGGGGAAACTCAAACGACCGGGTAAAGGTTCCTATGTCCAAAACAGGTCTGGAGAACACAGCAAGAAGAGTGCAAAAGAGAGCAAGGGCAGCTGGATTCCCAGGTTTTCTTCCCTGCCCTAGGCAGCCACACCCTAGTCAAATGTGATTGGCTGAGTTTCCCCATTAAGAGACCAACTTCCTGTAAAAGGTGGTGACAGAAAAAGTTTACTCAGTCTCTTATTCATTGAAAACATTCTTCATGCCTGAAGGTGATAGAGATGTTTTCAGAAAGAAAGAAAAGTAAGAGTCCTGGGAACAAGCATAAATACACAAATATAAACAATCAGAAATTCTTCAAGTTAAAGAAAAAGTATACCAGAAACAAGAAAATCCTTTGGTGCAAATAAAGACCATCAGAAGGCTTAATGTCATCTTAATACCAAGTTCCCTATTTCCACTTTTTTCCTTTAAAATACACAAGGGCCTCGAAGATGGCCAAGTGCCTACAGATGCTTGAGTCCACCATGATGGCCTGAGTTTGCCTCCGTGGGTACACTAAAAAGGGAGAACTGACTCCTAAAGTTTGCCTGCTACCACCACGTGTATATTGTGACGCACATGCATAAATACGTGTGCACAAAATGTAAAATATATGTGAATGTTTAAAAGCGAGTTTTGATATTTTAGGTATGTATGACACATATGCACATGAATTAACTATAGTGTATTGTTGAATAGAGAGCACTAGAAAATGGCAAATATAATTTCTATTGTTAAAAAGTTTTACTGTTTTTTTTTTCGAGGCAGGGTTTCTCTGTGGTTATGGAGCCTGTCCTGGAACTAGTTCTTGTGGACCAGGCTGGTCTCGAACTCACAGAGATCTGCCTGCTTCTGTCTCCCAAGTGCTGGGATTAAAGGCGTGCGCCACCACCGCCCGGCAAAAAGTTTTACTTTTGAAATATGATCTCACCCTGTATCCCATACTGGACTGAACCTCACTATGTGGCCCCGGCTCGCCTCAAATTTATATGAAACCCTCTTGAGTCCTGGGATTACAGGGGTGAGGCACCTAACCTACCAACAGGATTTACTTTCTGGATAAAGGCATCAAAAATCAACACTGTGTACACTATAAAATAGTAAGGACATATAATTTATAATCTCTAAAACATATCAGAAAGACTGATGAGAAATGAGAGTGTTCTAAAGCTAATACATTAAAAATAAGAATTAGAGAAACAATATATCAGTGACATAAGAATGCAAATGATAAACAGTAGAAAGTGACATCAGATAAATTAGCTATTAATGGAACAAACACTACCAATAAAGACTAAATATTTTCTGCACAGCTATAAAAGCAAGAACAATAATACCTTTTCTGTAAGATAGAGAGTTTAATAAGTGTGTTTGAGGGCTGGGAGGATGGCTCAGCATTTAGCATCACTGTCTACTATTACAGGGGACCAGGTTCAATTCCCAGCACCCATATGGCAGCTCACAACTGGCAGTCACATGAGGAGTCTCCACCATGTACCGTGGTCACCATTAACAGCACCGTCGTGGCATTGTGTGACATTATTACTGGGTAGGGAACCCATGCCAAACCAAACTGTGAATGAAGAGTTTACACAAACAGGGGTGACTCTAAAGCACTTACATCACTAAAAGCCCACTCCGTCACGGGTGATGACTCACGAAGTCTGCATCTTTCTGAATCTCCGGAGGTGGTGGATGACTCCAAAGGAACATCATTGTCCAGACCCAACAGAGCTGATGCACATAGGACCTCACAGAGACTGTGAGATCACTCAGGAGATCTGCAGGAGCTCAAGCCAGATAAAATCCCAGCATGGAGGAGGGGAAGTGGTCACAAAGCCCGACACCTAGCAAGTAGCTGTTTGTGATGGATAGCAGCTTTCTCAATGGAGTGACACTGGGTATGGCAAAGAAACCTGAGAACAGGTCACATGCACAGTAGTTTCCAGTATAAATAGGACTCCATGGTTTTGTTATTGACTTATAAAAGGACTGTTTGTTTGTTTTAAGCAAGAGAAAAAGCATAATGTTAAGTTGGGAGGAGTTGGGGAAGGGGGAAAATATGGAAAAAATAAATGTAAAATTTAGAAATAAAGAAAATTAAAAGTAAAATATTTATGATGATGAGGCGCTGAGGAGATGGCTTTTGAAGAGGACCTGACTTCAGTCCCAAGATCCGAAATAGTGGCTCACAACTGCATGTTATTCCAGTTCCATGGGATATGACAGCGTCTTATGAACTCAGTGGGCAAATCCACAGACATCCATGCATGGAAAATATCCATACACATAAAATTAAAATAAACAAAAGCTGAAATAATAATAAGATATATCTTTTGATCTGGATAGTGCTCTTAGCCAGAGGACCTGAGTTCAGTTTGCAGAAACTACTAACAGCCATCTGTGACTGTGAGGCCACCCTGGGCTATTCAACCCATGTTACATAGCAAGACATACATACACACAAACACACACACACACACACACACGTTCTCCACATAGTCTGTACATTTATATATTTACTTCACCATTAGAGTGACTCCATATCATAAGTATTGTTGCCATCCACGTTTTACACAAAAAGCAAACAGCCCAGAGTGGATAAATACGTAGCTCCCAAGTCACAGAGCAACTAAGATGTTACCCATGATTAAGTCATGCCTCCTACTCATCCTGATCATGGTGAGGTCAGGAAGCAACATGGGCCTTCACTATGTAACCATATGAAGGAGGCAGTAGATACAGGAAACTGAGAAACACCCAAAATGGCACATTCAGAGCTCATTTCCTAGACTCTGGAAACTACAAACTCTCAGCTCTATGATTTGGAAAATGATCAGAAAATAAAGGCAGGGTATCCCAGGTGGACCAGATACTGGTTCTCAGACTTTATTCACTGGAAGGGGTATATGAAAGAGAGAGATGAGTGTGTGAGGAGAAAGTACGCGGACACTTGTTTGTCTGCCTCCCTAATTTCCTGCGGTGGACCAGAACAAAATCTACCTGTGATTGGAAATGTTGGCCCAGACAGAAAAGAACAGAAAAGCTTCTCACCAGTATCTCTGTGGACATCTAGTGGTTGTAGATGTGAATGACACCTCATACAAAATATTCCTGTGGGCCCAGCAGTGAGGACAGGAAGGACCATGAGCAGAAGGGGAGAAGAGCCAGGGCTGTGAGAACAAGACACCCAGTCACTGGGAGGAGCTGCTCTGATGCGTTTCCTGGCAACTGTTGTCACGTTATCCACAGTGGGCACTATGATGCATAAAACTGATGTCACAAAGCTCCTGAAACTAGAGCTGGAGCCATGAATTCATGTGTTCCAGGTAGAGACCAAGTCTCCACCCATCTAGCCTTGGTCTTGTGAAGATAGGAACCACAGAAAAGGCCTTAGCCCTGTTGTTCCTGCTTTCTATTCTGGAGGGCTTCCGGGCTCGAGATGGGCACCCCTGGGAATCAGAGAATCTTACAGGACCAGTAGGGACCATCTCCTTTCTTTGGCCAACATGGACAGGTAGTGCAAGCTGCTGCTCTCCCCTCTGTTGGGCATCCCTGGGGCCTTTCTCAGGCCAGACTAACCCCTCATTCTTACCTTCCAGGTTTAAGGTCTGAGGATTCTGTCTACTCCCCAGGCTGAAGCCGTCCATCTACTACTGGAGTTGGCTTCAGTGCCCTTCCCGACCACGGCCAGACCAACCTGTTCTGACAAATGGTCCTAGGTAGGCTGTGTTGCCCACTCTTGCTTAAAATGCTTTTATTGGTCAGGCCTGAAACATGAGCAAGAAAGTAACTTCCAGATGGCTAGACTCACCCTGACTGGTGTACAGTTTCATCATTTTCTCTTTCCACTCAGCATGATTCTGGGAAGCCTCTCCTGGCTGATGCTGGCTGCTTTCTTCTCTGAGAGCTGGTGCACTGCCACAAATGAGCTGAGGTATAACCAAGATCTGAGCCAGATGTCCGGACACCAGACTGTCTCCATTGTGCTGAAGGAAAGAGAGTAAAAAGACCTAAAATTTGAGTATGATGGCAGTTGCCACTGAAGCTTCTATTAGGCATAAGGTGAGCTCTGGGAGGACCAACAGACCACAAAAGACATGCCATAGAACAATGGGTAGGCAGCTTAGGGTCCTAAGTGACATAAAGTTAATGTGGAGGCCTACCTGGGGTCAAGAGAGTAGAAGAATGGCAGTGGGAGACTAGGGATGGCCCAGCTCAGGTCCTTCCAAACAGGATGTGAACAACAATGGGTGCGGTGGTTCCATAATAGCTGGATCAGATTAAAACAGCCTCAAGACTTCCTCTGCAGGGTTGCATGCAAAGTGTTCTAACCCTAATAAACTTTCAACTTAGCTTTTCTCTCTCTCTCCCTCTCTCTCTCTCTCTCTCTCTCTCTCTCTCTCTCTCTCTCTCTCTTTGTCTCTCTCTCCCTTACTTCCTTTCTTCATTTTTTTTATTTCCACCTGCCTTCTTTTTTTCTGAGTTTCTCTGTGTAGCCCTGAATATCCTGAACCATTCTCTATAAACCAGACTGGACAAGAACTCAGAGATTCATGTGCCTCTGCCTTCAGAGTGCTAGGATTAATGGCATGCACCACCATAACTGACAAATTTCAGCTGTTTCTTAAACTTCTTTACATATTCTTGCATCTTATACACCTACTTACTTATAACAGATTGAATTTTAAATAAGGTGGACTTCACAGAAAAGCATAATGTTTTTCTAGAAGTATCCATCCTAGGGAGAGCAGAACGGAGAGAAGGACAGTAAGAAGAGTAATTTAAGCCATGTGCACACTAGAATCTAGGATGCTGCATCTCAACTTGAGCAGTTTGCTTTGCCTCCTTCATTGCTGTGCTTACACTCTTGAGTACTTGACCAACTACTGCATCCTATCGGAATTCTTCTCTTTTGAGAACAAGAAGGATCAAATGAACAAATGAATGAAAGAGAGACACAGAAAGATGAAAGGAAGAAAGAGAGAAAGGAAGGAAGAGCCTGCTGGTAAGGTCAAGAGCATAGAAAAATAGAGATCCTCTCTAATTAGTAAGAAAACCGGCAAGGAAACTGGAAGTAGGAGTCAGGAGGCCGGAATTAGGTTGAGCAGTGTCACCTGATTTCTTAGCACTGATACCTGGACCTCCTTTCAGGCTAATCAAATTAGACCTTGGGCATAAGGTACATAATTCATTCTCTCTCTCTCTCTCTCTCTCTCTCTCTCTCTCTCTCTCTCTCTCTCTCTCTCCCTCCCTCTCTCCCTCTCTCTCTCCCTCCCTCTCTCCCTCTCCATCCTCTGCATGTTGGGGGGAGGTTGTTGTGAGGTTGTAGTGATGTGTGGGATATGTAAGCTCCTAGTATGATTTCACAGCGTATCCAGGGAAGAGAATAACCACACCGGGTGATCAAATATAGGTGTGTGTGTGGCAGTGGTGTGCGTGGGTGGGTGTGGGTTTCTGTGCACACTTCTGGTAGATGCATAACAACAGCTATGGGTGTGTTTTCGCAGGTGCTGTCTATTTTTTTCTGAGACAGGGTCTTTATTGGCCTGAAGCTGACAAAATGGGGTAAGTGGTCTGACTGGTAAACCCAAGGAACATTATGACTTCACAGTTTTGTGCTGGATTTTAAGTACAGACTACCAGAACTGGAGTTTTTACTTAGATTCTGGGGGTGGAATTTGTGTCCTCGTGCTTGCAAAGAGAGCCCCTTGCTAACTGTGCTATCCTTCTAATGCTAGGATGAAGTTTTATTTGGGATACAAGATAATCAGACATGTAGTTTTTAAAAAAGTGGATGTATTAAAAAAAAGTGGCTATATTCTGAAAACTTTAACTTAGACCCTGAGAGCTAAGTGTTTCCCAAATCAGCTAGGCCTCCAGCAGACCAAGGTATTATTCCACCAATACCCAACTTGTTGAGCCAGAGTTTAAAACTTACAGCTAATTGATGAGGGATTACTTACAGGTGCAGAGCAGCGACTGACTGTAGCATGGAAGAAGGATTCCTTCTCCATAGCTGGATAGATGGAAGTGCCACACTGTCAGTGGACCTCCCACACTCTCGGTATTCTAGTGTCTCCAGAGGCTACGGAACCACATGTAACTGGGACAGAATCTCACACAGCTGAAAAGGAAAAGCCTCAAGAGAGACTGGAATCTCAGGTGAGAGTCTAATAACACCTGCCCAAGCCTTGTATAAAGAAACTTCAGCAGGAAGGTGGTGGTCGGATGTATAACAGGGAAGCTGAGTAAGCCATGGAAAGCAAGGGAGTAAGCAGCATTCCCGCACTGGCCTCAGTATACTGGTATATTTGTGTTTAAATGAATAAAGCTTGCCTGAAGATCAGCGGGCAAAGCAGCCACAATCCTCAGCTATATGGGACAGGCGGGGGGTGGAGTGCCACACACCTATAATCCTAGAACTGGAAGACAGAGGCAAGCAAATTTCTGTGACTTCCAGGCTATCCTGGAATATACAAGATTAGTACAGAAAGAGATACAAGTGGTGTTGGTTTACACCTTTAATCTCAGTGTTTGGGAGTCACACACTTTTAATCCCAGCACTAGAGATTTGGAGACAGGAGCAATATGCTGAGCAGAGGGATGAATATAAAGGGGAAGAGACGGGAACTCACTGGAGTGTGGAGTCTGAGGATTCGTGGAGTCCGGACCTCGCCCTTTGAGTCTGAACACTTGGTAGGGTAAGAGGTCTCTCTAGTGGTTTGCTGCTTTGCTTTTCTGATCTTCAGCTTGGACCCAAATACTTGTCTCTGGGTTTGTATTATTCTGCTACACCTCTGCTTTGATTCCTGCTTCGAGATTCCTTCCTTGAGTTCCTTTCACAAAAGACTATAACTGTAAACTTAAATAAATCTTTTCAACTTGACTTTGAACACAGTGATTACAATTTAAAAATAAGACAGCATATTCCCAAGTGGAGGATAAACCAGACACCTTAAACCTCACATTTGAGCCATCCATAATCTTCAGTGCGTCACATACCCTGCATTCAGAGCCTCTAACCACCATAAGGCCACTTCCTTTTAAGAATTTTTTTTTTTAATTTTAGAGATTTATATTTAACAGAAAAGTTGCAAAAAAAAGGCAGAATATTCACAAATGCCGTGCAGCTGGTTGATTCTTTTGTTACTACTTTGAGTAGATGCGTAAAAACTGAGCCAATCAAGACATTCCTAATTAATGAATCCATGGTTTACTGAGATTTCCTTAACTTTTAACATTACTCTTTACCATTGTCCATTACAAAATCCCGCGAGGAGCCTAATTCATACAACAGTGGTTCACATGGCTTTCCTGTAAGACCATGTCGTGTGTGTGTGTGTGTGTGTGTGTGTGTGTGTGTGTGTTTAGTTTGTGCTGAGGAATCATTTCTTAGACTTCTAGGGTAAAATGAAACGTTAGTGTGTTGCATCCTTCCCTCCTCTCTTTATCTCAATGGAGTCACCTTTGGGAAGAGCACGCGCACACTACACCTTGATGAGGCTTCCATAAGAAGTTCTTCTCTGAAGTAGATCACCTCCGTCAAGGTTGCAGAGAACATCAAGTTCTTCATGTTGTATATTGTTCATTTTATAAAAGCTCCCTCCAGAAATGGAAGCCTCACAGACATGTTGGCAGTCCTAGTTACTTGTTGACCTACCACAGTGTCTCCTGAGAGGGAATCCTCTAATGAGAAACTGCCTACATCAGATTAGGAGGGTGGTCTTTAAGCACATCTGTGTGGTTTCCTTGATTATTAACTCACATAAGAGGTCCCGACCACTGTAGGCAATACCTTTCCTAGGGAGGAGGCTCTGGGTTAGATAAAAGTCCCAGGGAAGCATGAGCCTATGACCAAGCCAGAGAAGGGACAAAGAAACAGTGCTCTTCCTTCCAGGCTTCCCTCCTCGAGGTTCCTGCCTTGAGTTCTTGCCCGCATTTCCCCAGTGATGAACTGTGACTTGGAAGCCTGTGCAAATAAGCCCTTTCTTCTCTAAGCTGATTTTGTGTTGGAGTGTTTTAGAACAGCACCACAAAATGCTACTGTGGCCCACCATGTTGGCAGGCACGGACAAGCGAAGGCACATTCCGGACTAGTCTGGGCTACATAATGAAACATTGAATCAAAAATTAAAGCCAAAACCATAATGATAACCACAAACTGAAAGTGTAAATCCACTCTTAGGAATACAGGTCGCTGAACAAGAGTATTCAGCTGTGTCATGGTAGGCCAATGCCTGTCTCTAATGTTCATTCTCTCCTCTCAGAGCCACCAAAGTCCTCCCGTCTCTTGGGCTTTCTAATACTACTGCAGGTATGAGATGAATTGATCTACCATGATTTCCTTTAAAGGGACCAAGGAATTGATTTTTCATGTGTGTGGAAAAGTGTGAGATGAGAAAAGCCTAATTTGTATACATGGATAGCCGAAAATACTAAGCCCACGTATTGAAAAGGTGGACAATCTCCTTCATACACTTGAGGTGCTAGCATATCAAGCATGACGGATTTTATTCAAAAAGCTGTGACTTTCTCATCAGTGACCTTGGACCCTAGAAGAGAGTGAGGGCGTATTTTACCAATAAGCTAGAATTAAGCAGACCAGCTGAAAAAAACAGATATAATTTAATAATTGAAAAGGATTAACTCACCCGACCTAGTAAAGCTTCTCAAATCCAAAACCGATCTGGCCAATGCAGCAAGAAGAGTGCAAAAGAGAGCAAGGGCAGCTGGATTCCCAGGTTTTCTTCCCTGGCTGCAGGCAGCCACACCCTAGCCAAAAGTGATTGGCCGAGCTACCCTATCAAGAGAGCAACTTCTTCTAAAAGGTGGTGACAGAAAAAGTTAACTCAGTCTCTTTTTTTTTTTAGAGGAGTTTTTCATTTTTTTTAATTTATTTATTTATTAAGGATTTTTGCCTCCTCCCCGCAACCGCCTCCCATTTCCTTCCCCCTCCACCGATCAAGTCACCCTCCCTCATCTGCTCAAAGAGCAATCAGGGTTCCCTGACCTGTGGGAAGCCCAAGGACCGCCCACCTCTATCCAGGTCTCCTAAGGTGAGCATCCAAACTGCCTAGGCTCCCCCAAAGCTGTACATGTCTCTTATCCATTGATTACATTCTCCATGCCTGAAGGTGACAGAGATGTTTTCAGAAAGAAAGAAAAGTAAGAGTCCTGGGAACAAGCACAAATACACAAATATAAACAATCAGAAATTAT
The DNA here is from genome assembly GCF_037038515.1 of Microtus pennsylvanicus. NCBI lineage: Eukaryota > Metazoa > Chordata > Mammalia > Rodentia > Cricetidae > Microtus > Microtus pennsylvanicus. The sequence goes on from NC_134601.1 coordinate 67,344,671, forward strand.
TCTGGTTGAAGAAAAGGACCAGAAACGACAATATCCTTTGTTGCAAATAAAGACCATCAGAACGCATGAATGTCATCTTAATACCAAGTTCCCTATTTCCACGTTTTTCCTTATAATACACACAGTGCCTGGCAAGATGGCCCTGTGCCTACAGATGCTTGCGCCAAGAACAATGGCCTGAGTTTGCCTTCCTGGGTACAGTGTAAAGAAAGAAGTGACTCCTAAAAGTAGCCTGCTAACTCCACGTGTATATTGTGACACACATGCATAAATACATGTGGACAAAATGTAAAATATATGTGAATGCTAAAAAGCAAACGATGATATTTTATGTGTGTTAACACATATGTACGTGGATTATCTATAGGGTTTTGTAGAATAAAGAGCTCTAAAAAACGGCAAAAGTGTTTCTATTGTTAAATATTTTACTTTTAAAATATGATTTGACCCTGAAATCCATACTGTACTGAACCTCACCATGTGTCCCTGGCCAGCCTCAAACTCATGTCAAACCCTTTGCTTCCACTTCCTGAGCCCTGGGATTACAGGTGTGAGGCACAACACCTAACATCAGGGTTTACTTTCTGGAGAAAGGGGGCAAAAAGTAATACTGTGTAGACTATAAAATAGTAAGGACATGTAATTTATAATCACTAAAACATATCAGAAAGGCTGATGAGAAATGAGAATGCTCTAAAGCTAAAATATTAAAAATAAGAATTACAGAAACAAAATACGGGGGGATACGTTTGCAAATGATAAAGAATAGAACATAACAACAGATACATTAGCTATTAATGAATCAAACACTACAAATAAAGGATAAATATTATCTGAACAGTTACAAAAGCAAGAACAGTAATACCTTATCAGTAAGATAGAGAGATTAAGAAGTGTGTTTGAGGGCTGGGAGGATAGCTCAGCAGTCAGCATCACTGACTGCTCTTCCAGAGGATCCGGGTTCAATTCCTGGTGACATTGTGACATTGGTGACACTTTTCCTGGGTAGGGAACCCATGTCAGACCAAATAGTGGGTGAGGAGTTTATAGAAACAGGGGTGATTCTAAAGCACTTGCATCACTAAAAGCCCACTCTCTCACGGGTGAGGACTCATGGATGCTGCATTTATCTGAATCTCCGGAGCTGGTGGATGACTCCAAAGTAACATCGTTCTCCAGACCCAACAGAGCTCATGCACATAGGATTTCACAGAGACTGTGACACAACTGACGAGATCTGCAGGAGCTCAAGCCAGATAAAATCCCAACATGAAAGTGGGAAGTGGCCACAAAGCCCTAGCCCTAGCCAAGTAGCTATTTGTGATTGATAGCTGCTTGGAGAGGGAAAACAATTTTCTCAATGAAGTGACACTGGGTATAGCAAACACAGCCCAGAACAGGCCCCATGTCCAGTTGCTTCCAGTATAACTAGGATGCCATGGTTTTGTTTTTAATGTATAAAAGGATTGTTTTGTTTGTTTTAAGCAAAAGAAAGAGCATAATGTTAAGTTGGGAAAAGTTAGGGAAGGGAGAAAATATGATAAAAATGAATGAAAAATTTAAAAATAAGGAAAAATTAAAAGTAAAATATATATGTTGAGGCAAGGCTGAGGGGATGGCTCTTGCAAAGACCTGACTTAGGTTCCCAGACGCTAAATGGTGACTCACAATTGCCTCTTACCTAGTTCCAAGCAATCTGACACCATCTTATGACCTATGTGGGCAAATCCACAAAGACACATGGAGATAAAATTAAAATGAACAAAACCTGAAATAATAAGATACAACTATTGGTTTCGATACTGCTCTTAGTCATAGGACCTGAGTTCAGTTTGCAGAACCTACTAACATCCATCTGTAATGTGAGGTCACCCTGGGCTATTAATCCCATGTAAAATAGCAAGACATACACACGCGCACACACACTCACACACATAAACACACACAAACATATTCTCCACATATCTGTACATTTATATATTTACTTCACGATTAGTGTGATTCCCTATCATAAGTATTGTTGCCATCGAATTGTACACAAGAAATGAAAGGCCCAGAGAGGCTGAATAATTAGCTCCCAAGTCACAGAGCAACTAAGATGTTACCCATGATTTAGTCATTCCTCCTAGTCATCCTGATCTTTGTGAGGTCAGGAGGCAACCTGGGCCCTCAGTGTTTAACCATATGTAGGAGGCAATAGATACAGGAAACTAAGAAACACCCAAGATGGCACATTCACGGCTCATTTCCTAGGATCTGGCAACTACTCACTCTCAGCTCTATGATTTGGAAAAGGATCAGAACGTCAAGGCAGGAGATCCCAGGTGGGCCAGACACTGGTTGTCAGACTTCCTTCACTAGAAGGGGTATATGAAAGAGAGATATGTGTGTGTGAGGAGAAAGTATGCGGACACTTGTTTGTCTGCCTTCCTAATTTCCTGCAGTGAACCAGAACAAAATCGACCTTTGATTGGAAATGTTGGCCCAGCCTGAAAAGAACAGAAAAGCTTCTCGCCAGATTCTCTGTCGATAAGCAGAAAATGAAAGTGTAAATCCACTCATAGGAATACAGGTCGCTGACCAACAGTATTCTGCTGTTTCATGTTATGCAAATGCCTGTTTCTGATGTTCATTCTCTACTCTCAGAGCCATTGAAGTCCTCCCGTCTCTTGGGCTTTCTCTAATACTAGTGCAGTGTGAGATGAATTGATCTACCATAACTTTCTTTAAAGGGAACATGGAATTGATTTTTCATGTGTGTGGAAACAGTGAGAGAGGAGGAAACCCCATTTGTATACAGGAATAGCCGGAAATCCCAAGACCACGTATTGAAAAGATGGCCAATCCCCTCCATACACTTGAGGTGGTAGATTTATCACACAAGACATGTCTTATTTAAAAAGCTGTGATGTTCTCATCAGTGACATTGGAGGCTCTTAGCAACTGGTGGTGTATTCGCCTGGTATGCTAGGATTAATCAGAACAGCTCAAAACAACAGATATAATTTAATAATTGAAAACGGAGAAAGTCAACACTACCGGGGTAAAGGTTCCCATGTCCAAAACCAGTCTGTGAACACTGTGAACACTGCACTAAGAGAGCCAAAGAGAGCAAGGGCAGCCGGATTCCCAGGTTTTCTTCCCTGGCACCAGGCAGCCACACCCTAGCCAAATGTGATTGGCTGAGCTTCCCACCAAGAGAGCAACTTCCTCTAAAAGGTGGTGACAGAAAAAGTTAACTCAGTCTTTATCCATTGATAACATTCTTCCCGCCTGAAGGTGATGTAGATGATTTCAAAAAGAAAGAAAAGAAAGAGTCCTGGGAACAAGTAGAAGTATGCAAATATAAACAATCAGAGGTTATTCAGGTTGCAGAAAAAGAATACCACAGATGACAACATCTTTTTGTGCAAATTAAGCCCATCAGAAGGCTTGAATGTCAACTTAATATTAAGTTCCCTATTTCCACTTTTTCCTTTAAAATACACACATGGCCTGGAAAGATGGCTCAGTGCCTACACGTGCATGCGCCCACCATGATGGACTCAGTTTGCCTCCCTGTGTACACTGAAGAAAGAACTGACTCCTAAAAGTTGCCTGCTACTTCCACGTGTATACTGAGACACACTTGCATAAACACATGTGCACAAAATGTAAAATATATTAAATGCTTAAAGGCAAATAACGATATTTTAGGTATTTTTAGCATATATGCACATGAATTAACTACAGTGTATTATAGAAAAAAGAGCACTAGAAAAAGGCAAAAGAGTTTCTATTGTTAAAAAGTTTTACTTTTGAAATACGATCTTACCATGTAACCCATACTGGCCTGAACCTCACTATGTGGTCCCAGCTGGCCTCAAACTCATGTCAAACCCTTGGCTTCCACTTCTAGAGTCCTGGGATTACAGGTGTGAGGCACCACAGCTACCATCAGGATTTATTGTCTGGAGAAGGGACATAAATAAAATAGTAAGGGCATATAATTTATAATCTCTATAACATATCAGAAAAGCTGATGAGAAATTATAGAGTTCTAAAGCTAAAACATTAACAATAAGAATTAGAGAAACAAAATATGAGGGGGATAAGAGTGCAAATGATAAAGAGTAGTACGTCACAACAGGTACATTAGCTATTAATGGATCAAACACTGCAAATAGAGGATAAATATTTTCTGAACAGGTACAAAAGCAAGAACATTAATACCTTATCAGTAAGATAGAGAGTTTAAGAAGTGTGTGAGGGCTGGGAGGATGGCACAACAGTTAGCATCACTGTCTGCTCTTCCATAGGACCAGGGTTCAACTCCCAGCACCCACATGGCACCTCACAGCTGGCTGTCACTACAATTCTAGGGGACCAGGCACCCTCACACATGCCTATATCATGCAGGCCAAACACTAACACACGTAAAATAAAAATAAGTAATTCTATTTAAAGTTGAAGAAAAAGATGCTGGCGACAGTGGTGATGCGGTCAGTGCCTTTAGAATCATTTACTGCTCATTTAGTCAGGGCTGATTGCTGAGAATAGCTGCTGCCCTCAGTTCAGTTTAGTCTACTTAGATTGTTGGTGGGATTTGCAAGTTTGCTGTTTGAGCACTTAGCCCCCATCAGGTGGCACTGTTAGAGGACTGTGGGGAGCATCCAAGGCCTGTAGCATGAGGGCAGGGCCTTTGAAGGCTGTTACAATTAGCACTCACTGAATCTGATCTGTAAGCTTTGCAACCTGTCCTTTGCCACATGAAGAGTCTCCACCATGTGCCGCGGTCCCCATTAACAGCACCTTGATGGCATTGGTGGCACTTTTCCTGGGTAGGGAACCCATGGCAGACCAAATTGTGGGCGAGTACTTTACACAACAGGGGTGATTCTAAAGCACTTGCATCAGTAAAAGCTCACTCGGTCATGGGTGATGACTCATGGAGTCTGCATCTATCTGAATCTCCGGAGGTGGTGGATGGCTCCAAAGTAACATCATTGTCCAGACCCAACAAGGCTGATGCACATAGGACTTGACAGAGACTGTGAGATCACTCACATGATCGGCAGTAAATCAAGCCAGATAAAATCCCTGAATGGAGGAGGGGAAGTGGCCACCAAGCCCTACACCTAGCCAAGTAGCTATATGTGATGGATTGCTGCTTTCTTAAAGGAGTGACACTGAGTACAGCAAAAACTCTCCAGAATGCCCAGTAGTTTCCAGTATAAATAGGACTCCATGGTTTTGTTTTTGACATAAAAACTGTCAAAAAAACAAAAAAAGACTGTTTTGTTTGTTTTAAGCAAGACAAAGAGCATGATGTAGAGTTAGGGATAGTTAGGGAAGAGTGAAATATGATAAAAATAAATGAAAAATTTAAAAATACAGAAAACATTAAAAGTGAAATATCTATGTTTCGGGGAAGCTGAGGGGATGGCTCTTCCAGAGGCCCTGACTTCAGTCCCCAGAACCCAAATGGCATCTCACAACTGCTTGTTATTCCGTTTCCAAGGGATCTGACACCATCTTACGAGCTCCATGGGCAAATCAACAGGCACAAACGCAAGTAAAATACCCATAAAGATGAAATTAAAATAAACAAAACCTGAAATAATAATAAGATATACCGGTTGTTCTGGATAGTACTCTTAGCCAGAGGACCTGAGTTCAGTTTGCAATACCTACTGACAGCCATCTGTAACTGTGCGAGGCCACTCTGGGCTATTTAGCCCATGTTTATTTAGACCATGGTACATAGCAGGACACACACACACACATACATACATACATACACACATACACACATACACACACACAACACATTGTCTACATAGTCTGTATATTTATATATTTACTTTACCATTATAGTGATTCCATATCACAAGTATTGTTGCAATCCACAACACAATTTTGTGTGCCTCCCTACTTTCCTGCGGTGGACCGGTACAAATTCTACCTGTGCTTAGAAATGTTGGCCAAGCCTGAACAGAACAGAAAAGCTTCTCACCACGATCTCTGTCGACATCCAGTGGTCAAGGATGTGGGGGCCAGCAATGAAGACAGTAAGGATCATGACCAGAAGAGGAGAAGAGCCAGGGCTGTGAGAACAAGACACCCAGTCACTGTGAGGAGCTGCTCTGATGCGTTTCCTGGCAATTGTTGTCACGTTATCCACAGTGGGCATTATGATGCATAAAAGTGATGTCACAAAGCTCCTGAAACCAGAGCTGGAGCCATGAATACATGTATTCCCGGGAGAGACCAAGTCTTGACCCTTCTAGCCTAGGGAATCATGAGGCTATTACCAAGCTAGAGAAGAGACAAGCTAACAGCGCTCCTCCTTCCAGGCTTCCTTCCGGGAGGTGCCTACCTTGAGTTCCTGCCCTGATTTCCCCAGGGATGAACTGTGACTTGGAAGCTTGTGCCAAATAAACCCTTTCTTCTCAAAGCTGATTTTGTGTTGAAGTGTTCTAGAATAGTCCCAGAAACTGCTACTGTGGCCCACCCTGTTGGCAGGCACAGGCAAGGGAAGGCACATTCCAGATTAGTGTGGGCTACACAATGAAACATTGAATCAAAAACTAAAACCAAAACCGTAGTGATAACCACAAAATGAAAGTGTAAATCCACTCTTAGGAATACAGGTCGCTAAACAACAGTATTCTGCTGTGTCATGGTATGCCAATGCCTGTCTCTGATGTTCATTCTCTCCTCTCAGAATCATCGAAGTCCTCCTGTTGTTTGGGCTTTCTCTAATACTGGTGAAGTATGAGATGAATTGATCTACCATGATTTCCTTTAAAGGGACAAAGGAATTGAATTTTCATGTGTGTGGAAAAGGTGAGAGAGGAGGAAAGTCTAATTTGTAAACATGGATAGCCGGAAATACTAAGCCCACGTATTGAAAAGGTGGACAATCCCCTTCATACACTTGAGGTGCTAGCATATCAAGCATGACGGGTTTTATTCAAAAAGCTGTGACTTTCGCATCAGTGACCTTGGACCCTAGAAGAGAGTGGTGGCATATTCGACCGGTACGCTATAATTAACCAGACCAGCTTAATATAACAGATATAATTTAATAATTGAAAACGGGGAAACTCACACGACCGGGTAAAGGTTCCTATGTCCAAAACAGGTCTGGAGAACAAAGCAAGAAGAGTGCAAAAGAGAGCAAGGGCAGCTGGATTCCTAGGTTTTCTCCTCTGGCCCTAGGCAGCCACACCCTAGTCAAATGTGATTGGCTGAGTTTCCCCATCAAGAGAGCAACTTCCTATAAAAGGTGGTGACAAAAAAAGTTTACTCATTCTCTTATTCATTGAAAATGTTCTTCATGCCTGAAGGTGACAGAGATGTTTTCAGAAAGGAAGAAAAATAAGAGTCCTGGGAACAAGAATAAATACACAAATATAAACAATCAGAAATTCTTCAAGTTGAAGAAAAAGTATACCAGAAACAAGAAAATCCTATGGTCCAAATACGACCATCAGAAGGCTTAATGTCATCTTAATACCAAGTTCCCTATTTCCACTTTTTTCCTTTAAAATACACAAGGGCCTCGAAGATGGCCAAGTGCCTACAGATGCTTGAGTCCACCATGATGGCCTGAGTTTGCCTCCGTGGATACACTGAAAAGGGAAAACTGACTCCTAAAATTTGACTGCTACCACCACGTGTATATTGTGACACACATGCATAAATACATATGCACAAAATGTAAAATATATGTGAATGTTTAAAAGCAAGTTTTGATATTTTAGGTATGTTTAACATGTATGCACATGAATTAACTATAGTGTATTGTAGAATAAAGAGCACTAGAAAATGGCAAATGACTTTCTATTGTTAAAAAGTTTTACTTTTGAAATATGATCTCACCCTGTCTCCCATACTGGACTGAACCTCACTATGTGGCCCCGGCTGGCCTCAAATTTATATGAAACCCTCTTGAGTCCTGGGATTACAGGGGTGTGGCACCAAACCTACCAACAGGATTTACTTTCTGGAGAAAGGGGTCAAAAAGCAATACTGTGCACAATATAAAATAGTAAGGACATATAATTTATAATCTCTAAAACATATCAGAAAGGCTGTTGAGAAATTATAGAGTTCTAAAGCTAAAACATTAACTAAAAGAATTAGAGAAACAAAATATGAGGGGGATAAGAGTGCAAATGACACAGAGTAGAACGTCACAACAGATACATTAGCTATTAATGCATCAGACACTGCAAATAGAGGATAAATATTTTCTGAACAGATACAAAAGCAAGAACAATAATACCTTATTATTATTGAGGGCTGGGAGGAAGGCTAAGAAGTTAGCATCACGGTCTACTCTTCCAGGGGACCAAGGTTCAATTCCCAGCACCCACATGGCAGCTCGCAACTGACAGTCACATGAGGAGTCTCCACCATGTACAGCGGTCACCATGAACAGCACCATTGTGGTGTTGTGTGACATTATTACTGGGTAGAGTACCCATGCCAAACCAAACTGTGAATGAAGAGTTTACACAAACAGGGGTGACTCTAAAGCACTTACATCACTAAAAGGCCACTTCGTCATGGGTGATGACTCACGAAGTCTGCATCTATCTGAATCTCCAGAGGTGGAGGATGACTACAAAGGAACATCATTCTCCAGACCCAACAGAGCTGATGCACATAGAACCTCACAGAGACTGTGAGATCACTCAGGAGATCTGCAGGAGCTCAAGCCAGATGAAATCCCAGCATGGAGGAGGGGAAGTGGCCACAAAGCCCTACACCTAGCAAGTAGCTGTTTCAACGGATAGCTGCTTTCTCAATGGAGTGACACTGGGTATGGCAAAGAAACCACAGAACAGGCAACATGCACAGTAGTTTCCAGTATAAATAGGACTCCATGGTTTTGTTGTTGACTTATAAAAGGACTGTTTGTTTGTTTTAAGCAAGAGAAAGAGCATAATGTTAAGTTGGGAAGAGTTGGGGAAAGGGGAAAATAAATGTAAAATTTAGAAATAAAGAAAAATATATATGATGAGGAAGCGCTGAGGAGATGGCTCTTGCAGAGGACCTGACTTCAGTCCCAAGACCCCAAATGGTGGCTCACAACTGCATGTTATTCCAGTTCCATGGGATATGACAGCGTCTTATGACCTCAGTGGGCAAATCCACAGACACCCAGGCAGGGAAAATATCCATACACATAAAATTAAAATAAACAAAACCTGAAATAATAATAATAAGATATATCTTTTGATCTGGATAGTGCTCTTAGCCAGAGGACCTGAGATCAGTTTGTAGAAACTACTAACAGCCATCTGTAATGTGAGGCCACCCTGGGCTATTTAACCCATGTTACATAGCAAGACATACATACACACAAACACACACACACACACACACACACACACATTCTCCACATAGTTTGTACATTTATATATTTATTCACCATTAGAGTGACTCCATATCATAAGTATTGTTGCCATCCACGTTTCCACAGGAAACTGAGAAACACCCAAAATGGCACATTCACAGCTCACTTCCTAGACTTCCTAGACTCTGGAAACTACTAACTCTCAGCTCTATGACTTGGAAAAGGATCAGAAAGTCGAGGCAGGGGATCCCAGGATGTCAGACGTTATTCACTGGAAGGGGTATATGAAAGAGAAATATGAGTGTGTGAGGGGAAAGGGCACAGACACTCCTTTGTCTTCCTCCCTAATTTCCTGCGGTGGACCAGAACAAAATCTACCTGTGATTGGAAATGTTGGCCCAGCCAGAAAAGAACAGAAAAGCTTCTCACCAGTATCTCTGTGGACATCTAGTGGTTGTAGATGTGAATGACACCTCATACAACATGTTCCTGTGGGTCCCAACAGTAGGGACAGGAAGGACCATGAGCAGAAGGGGAGAAGAGTCAGGGCTGTGAGAACAATACACAGCCAGTCACTGGGAGGAGCTGCTCTGATGTGTTTCCTAGCAACTGTTGTCACGTTATCCACAGTGGGTGCTATGTTGCAGAAAACTGATGTCACAAAGCTCCTGAAACTATAGCTGGAGTCATGAATTCATGTGTTCCAGGTAGAGACCAAGTCTGCACCAATCTAGCCTTGGTCTTGTGAAGACAGGAACCACAAAAAGGGCCTTAGCCCTGTTCTCCTGCTTTCTATTCTGGAGGAATTCCGGGCTCGAGATGGGCACCCCTGGGAGTCAGAGAATCTTACAGGACCTGCTCTGTAGGGACCATCTCCTTTCCTTGGACAACAGGGACAGGTAGTAGAACCTGCTGCTCTCCCCTCTGTTCAGCATCCCTGGGGCCTTTCTCAGGCCTAAGGCCTCATTATTACTTTCCAGGTTTAAGGTCTGAGGATTCTGCCTCCTCCCCAGGCTGAAGCTGTCCATCAACTACTGCAGTTGGCTTCAGTGCCCTTCCCGACAACGGCCAGACCAATCTCTCTGTCCCAATGGTCCCAGGTAGGCTGTGTTGCCCACTTTTGCTTAAAATGCTTTTGTTGGTCAGGCCTGAAACATGAGCAAGAAAGTAACTTCCAGATGGCTAGACTCACCTTGACTGGTGTACAGATTCATCATCTTCTCTTTCCACTCAGCATGATTCTGGGAAGCCTGTGCTGGCTGTCGCTGGCTGCTTTCTTCTCTGAGAGCTGGTGCATTGCCCCAAATGAGCTGAGGAATAACTAGGTTTGAGCCATATGTCCAGACACCAGCCTGTCTCCATTGTGCTGAAGGAAAAAGTCTAAAAAGACCTAAAATTTGAGTATGATGGCAGTTGACAGTGAAGCTATTAGGCATAAGGTGAGCTCTGGGAGGACCAACAGACCACAAAGACATGCCATAGAACAATGGGTAGGCAGCCAAGGGTCCTAAGTGATATAAAGTTAATGTGGTGGCCTACCTGGGGTCAGGAGAGTAGGAGAATGGCAGTGGGAGACTAGGGATGGCCCAGCTCAGGACCTTCTAAACAGGATGTGACCAACAATGGGTGCGGTGGTCCATATTAGCTCTATCAGATTAAAGCAGTCTCAAGACTTCCTCTGCAGGGTAGCATGCAGAGTGTTCTAACCACATGCCCTAGTAAACTTTCAACTTAGCTTTGTTCTCTCTCTCTCTCTCTCTCTCTCTCTCTCTCTCTCTCTCTCTCTCTCTCTCTGTCTGTCTCTCTCTCTGTCTCTCTCTCTGTCTCTCTCTCTCTTTTTCTCTCTCTCTCCCTTCCTTCCTTTTTCATTTTTTTGATTTCTACCTTCCTTCTTTTTTTCTCAGTTTCTCTGTGTAGCCCTGAATTATCCTGGAACATTCTCTATAAAGCAGACTGGCCAAGAACTCAGAGATTCATGTGTCTCTGCCTTCAGAGTGCTAGGATTAATGACGTGCACCACAATAACTGACAAACTTCAGCTGTTTCTTAAACTTCTTTACATATTCTTGCATCTTATACACCTACTTACTTATAACAGATTAAATTTTAAGTAAGCTGGACTTCTCAGAAAAGCACAACATTTTTCTAGAAGTATTCATCCTAGGGGGAGCACAACGGAGAGAAGGACAGTAAGAAGAGAATTTTAGGTCATGTGCACAATAGAATCTAGGATGCTGCATCTCAACTTGGCCAGTTTCCTTTCCCTCCTTCATTGCTGTGCTTACACTCCTGAGTACTTGACCAACTACTGCATCCTATCAGAATTATTCCCTTTTGAGAACAAGAAGGATTAAATGAACAAATGAATGAAAGAAAGACACAGAAAGATGAAAGGAAGAAAGAGAGAAAGGAAGGAAGAGACTGCTGGTAAGGTCAAGAGCAGAGAAAAAGAGAGATCCTCTCCACTTAGTAAAAACCAGTGAGGTAACTAGAAGTAGGAGTCAGGAGGGCGGAATTAGGTTGAGTAGTGTCACCTGATTTCTTAGCACTGATACCTGGACCTCCTTTCAGGCTAATCAAATTAGACCTTGGGCATAAGGTACATAATTCATTCTCTCTCTCCCTCTCCCTCTCCCTCTCCCTCCATCCTCTGCTTGTTGAGGGGAGGTTGTTGTGAGTTTGTAGTGATGTGTGGGATATGTAAGCTCCTAGTATGATTTCACAGTGTATCCAGGGAAAAGAATAACCACACCGGGTGATCAAATATAGGTGTGTGTGTGTTTGTGGCAGTGTTGTGCATGAGTGGGTGTGGGTTTCTGTGCACACTTCTGGTAGATGCCTAAGGAAAGGTATGGGTGTGTTTTCGCGGGTACTGTCTCTTTTTTTCTTAGACTAGGTCTTTATTGGCCTGAAGCTGACAAAATGGGGTAAGTGGTCTAACTGGTAACCCCAAGGAACATTATGACTGCACAGTTTTGTGCTGGATTTTAAGTACAGACTACCAGAACTGGAGATTTTACTTAGATTCTGGGGGTGGAATTTGTGTCCTCGTGCTTGCAAAGAGAGCAACTTGCTAACTGAGCTATCCTTCCGATGCTAGGATGAAGTTTTATTTGGGATACAAGATAATCAGACATGTAGTTTTTTAAAAAGTGGATGTATTAAAAAAAAGTGGCTATATTCTGAAAACATTAACTTAGACCCTGAGAGTTAAGTATTTCTCAAATCAGCTAGGCCTCCAACAGACCAAGGTATTATTCCACCAAAATCAACTTGTTGAGTCAGAGTTTAAAACTTACAGCTAACGGATGAGGGATTACTTACAGGTGCAGAGCAGCGACTGACTGGCGTGGAAGAAGAATTCCTTTTCTGTAGCTGCATAGATGGAAGTGCCTGCCCTGTCAATCAACGTTCCACAATTTTTGTACTCTAGAGTCTCCAGAGGCTACAGAACCACATGTAACTGGGACAGAATCTCACACAGCTGAAAAGGAGATGCTTCAAAGAGAGGCTGGAATCTCAGGTGAGTGTCTAATGACACCTGCCCTAAGTCTTGTATTAAGAAACTTCAGCAGGCAGGTGGTGGTAGGGTGTATAACAGGGAAGTTGAGTAAGTCATGGAATGCAAGGCAGTAAGCAGCATTCCCGCACTGGACTCTGTATACTGGTATATTTGTGTTTAAATGAATAAAGCTTGCCTGAAGATCAGCGGGCAAAGCAGCCACACTCCTCAGCTATACGGGACAGGGCAGGGTGTGCGTTGGCACACACCTATAATCCTAGAACTGGAAGACAGAGGCAGGCAAATTTCTGTGAGTTCCAGGCTATCCTGGAATATACAAGATTAGTACAGAAACAGATACAAGTGGTGTTGGTTTACACCTTTAATCTCACTGTTTGGGTGTCACACACTTTTAATCCCAGCACTAGAGAGTTGGAGACAGGAGCAATATGCTGAGCAGAGGGATGAATATAAAGGGGAAGAGACAGGAACTCACCAGAGTGTGGAGTCTGAGGATTCGTGTAGAGAAGACCTTGCCCTTTGAGTCTGATCACAAGGTAGAGGTAAAAGTTCTCTCTAGTGTTTGCTGCTTTGCTTTTCTGACCTTCAGCTTGGACCCCAATACTTGTCTCTGGGTTTGTATTATTCTGCTACACCTCTGCTTTGATTCCTGCTTCGAGATTCTTTCCTTGAGTTCCTTTCACAAAGGACTACAACTGTAAACTTAAATAAATATTTTCAACTTGCTTTTGAACATAGTGATTACAATTTAAAACTAAGACAGCATATTCCCAGGTGGGGAATAAACCAGACACCTTAAACATCACATTTGAGCCATCCATAATCTTCAGCGTGACACATACCCTGCATTCAGAGCCTCTAACCACCTTAAGGCCACTTATTTTTAAGAAAACTTACTTAATATTAGAGATTTATATTTTATGGAAAAGTTGCAAAAAAAGGCAGAATATTCACAAATGCCATGCAGCTGGTTGATTCTTTTGTTACTACTTTGAGTAGATGTGTCAAAACTGAGCCAATCAAGGCATTCTTAATTACTGAATTCATGGTTTATTGAGATTTCCTTACCTTTTACCAATACTCTTTACCATTGTCCATTACAAAATCCTGCGAGGAGCCTAATTCATACAACAGTGTTTCACATGGCTTTCCTCTAAGACCATGTATTGTGTGTGTGTGTGTGTGTTTAGTTTGTGCTGAGGAATCATTTCTTAAGTTTTCTCGGGTAAAATGAAACGTTAGTGTGTTGCATCCTTCCCTCCTGTCTTTATCTGTAGTAATAGGAGCAGAGGGGCTGCGTGCCCAGCACCCCAGCTGCCTGCTCAGCTAGCTTTTGCCCTGAAATAACAACACACAAACTGTATTCATTTAAACACTGCCTGGCCCTTTAGCTCTATCCCTTACTGGCTAATTCTGATATCCTGATCAATACATCTCTAATAATCTGTGAGCACCAGTCATACCGGGAAGATTCTAGCCTACGTCCATCGTGGGTTTGAGCTTCATCGCGTGTGTCTGCCCTGGAGCTCGGCATGGCATCTCTCTGAGGCGTCTGCCCCCGAGAGGAGATCTGTCAAGTCTGAGCTCACTTCCTCTTCCTCCCAGCATTCTGTTCTGTTTACTCCACCCACCTATGTTTTAACCTATGAGAGCCAGCCAAGCAGTTTTTTTTTTATTTTTTTAACCAATGACCTTCCTTCATCATTTATCTCAATGGAGTCACCTTTGGCAAGAGCATGTGCACACTACACCATGATGAGGCTTCCATAAGAAGTTCTTCTCTGAAGTAGATCACCTCCGTCATGCTTACAGAGAACATCAAGTTCTTCATGTTGTATATTGTTCATTTTATAAAAGCTCCCTCCAGAAATGGAAGTCTCACAGACATGGTGGCTGTCCTAGTTTTATTGTCTACCTAACACAGTGTCAACTGAGAGGGAAGCCTCTACTGATAAACTGCCTACATCAGATTAGGAGGTTGGTCTTTGGACACATCTGTGTGTGGTTTCCTTGATTATTAACTCACATAAGAGGTCCTGGTCTGCTGTAGGCAATACCATTCCTAGGGAGGAGGCTCTTGGTTAGATAAATGTACCGGCAAAGCATAAGACTATCAGCAAGCTAGAGAAGGGACAAACAAACAGCTCTCTTCCTTCCAGGCTTCCTTCCTCCAGGTTCCTGCCTTGAGTTCCTGGCCTGATTTCCCCAGGGATGAACTGTGACGTGGAAGCCTGTACCAAATAAACCCTTTCTTCTCTAAGCTGATTTTGTGTTGGAGTGTTTTAGAACAGCACCAGAAACTGCTACTGTAGCCTACCCTGTTGGCAGGCACGGACAAGGGAAGGCACATTCCAGACTAGTCTGGGCTACATAACCAAACAATGAATCAAAAACTAAAACCAAAACCATAGTGATAACCACAAAATGAAAGTGTAAATCCACTCTTAGGAATACAGGTCGCTGAACAACAGTATTCTGCTGTGTCATGGTATGCCAATGCCTGTCTCTAATGTTCATTCTCTCCTCTCAGAGCCAACAAAGTCCTCCTGTTTCTTGGGCTTTCACTAATACTACTGCAGGTATGAGGTGAATTGATATACCATGACTTCCTTTAAAGGATAATGAAATTGGTTTTTCCTGTGAGTGGAAAGAGTGAGAGAGGAAAGCATCTTTTGTATACATGGATAGCCGGAAATGCCAAGACCACGTATTAAAAAGATGGCCACTCCCCTCGATACACTTGAGGTGCTAGCATATCAAGCATGACATGTTTTATTCAAAAAGCTATGACTTTCTCATCAGTGACCTTGGACCCTAGAAGAAAGTGAGTGTGTACTTTACCAATAAGCTAGAATTAAGCATACCAGCTGAAAACAACAGATATAATTTAATAATTGAAAAGGGGAAACTCAAACTACCAGGGTAAAGGTTCCCATGTCCAAAACGTTTCTGGAGAACATCCCACAAGGAGTGCAAAAGGGAGCAAGGGCAACTGGATTCCCAGGTTTTTTTTCCCTGGCTCCAGGCAGCCACACCCTAGCCAAATGTGTTTCGCTGAGGTTTCCTATCGAGAGAGCAACTTCCTCTAAAAGGTAGCAGAGGAAAAAGTTAAATAAGTCTCTTAGCCATTGAAAACATTCTTCATGCCTGAAGGTGACATAGATATTTTCAGAAAGAAAGAAAAGTAAGAGTCCGGGGAACAAGAGGAATACAGAAATATAAACAATCAGAAATTCTTCAGGTTGAAAGAAAAGACCAGAAACAACAACATCCTTTAGTGCAAATAAAGACCATCAGAAGGCTTGAATGTCATCTTAATACCAAGTTCCCTATTTCCACTTTTTTCTTTTATAATACACAAGGGCCTCCCAAGATGGCCCAGTGCCTACAGATGCTTGTGCCGAGATGATGGCATGAGTTTGCCTCCCTGGGTACAGTAAAAAGAAACAATTGAATCCTAAACGTAGCCTGCTACCTCCACGTGTATATTGGGACACACATGCAAAATACATGTGGACTAAATGTAAAATATATGTGAATGCTAAAAAGCAAATAATGATATTTTAGGTATGTTTAACACATATGCAAATGAATTAACTATAGTGTATTTTAGAATAAAGAACACTAGAAAATGGCAAATGAATTTCTATTCATAAAAAGTTTTACTTTTGAAATATGATCTCAAGCTATAAACCATAATGGACCGAACCTCACTATGTGACCCGGGCTGGCATCAAATTCTTGTCAAACCCTTTGCTTCCACTTCTTGAGTCCTGATATTATGGGTTTGAGGCACAACACCTGACATCAGGATTTACTTTCTGGAGAAAGGGGTCAAAAAGAAATACTGTGTAGACAACAAAATAATAAGGGCATATAACTGATTATCACTAAAACATATCAGAATGGCTGATGAGAAATGAATGTGTTCTAAAGCTAAAACATTAAAAATAAGAACTAGAGAAACAAAATATGAGGGGGTACGAGTGCAAATGATAAAGAATAGAACATATCAACAGATACATTAGCTATTAATGGATCAAACACTACAAATAAAGGATAAATATTTTCTGAACAGATAAAGAAGCAAGAACAATAATACATTATAAGTAAGATAGAGAGATTAAGAAGTGTATGTGAGGGCTGGGAGGATGGCACAGCAGATAGCATCACCGTCTGCTCTTCCAGAGGACCCGGGTTCAATTCCCAGCACCGATATGGCATCTGGCAGCTGTCTGTCACTACAATTCCAGGGGACCTGGCACCCTCACACAGGCCAATATCATGCAGGCCAAACACTAACACAAGTAAAATAAAAATAAGTAATTCTCTTTAAAGTAGAAGAAAGGATGCTGGCAACAGTTGTGAACCTGTCACTGCCTTTAGAATCATTTACTGCTAGTTGCTGAAAACAGTTTCTGTTCTCAGTTTAGGTTAGTCTACTTAGATTTTTGGTTTGCAAGTCTGCTGTTTGAGCACTTATTCCCCAGTAGGCGGCACTGTTGGAGGACTGTGTGGAGCATCCCAGGCCTGTAGCATGAGGGCAGGGCCTTTGAAGGCTGTTACACTTACCACTCACTGAATCTGATCTATACGCTTTGCATCCTGTCCATTGCCACATGAGGAGTCTCCACCATGTGCCGCGGTCCCCATTAACAGCACCATGATGGCATTGGTGAGACTTTTCCTTGGTAGGGAACCCATGTCAGACCAAATTGTGGGTAAGGAGTTTATAGAAACAAGGTGATTCTAAAGCACTTGCATCACTAAAAGCCCACTCTCTCATGGTTGAGGACTCATGGATTCTGCATCTATCTGAATCTCCGGAGGTGGTGGATGACTCCAAAGTAACATCGTTCTCCAGACCCAACAGAGCTGATGCACATAGGACCTCACAGAGACTGTGAGATCACTAATGAGATCTGCAGGAGCTCAAGCCAGATAAAATCCCAGCATGGAGGAGGGGAAGTGGTCACAAAGCCCTACATCTAGGCAAGTGGCTATTTGTGATTGATAGCTGCTTGGAGAATTAAAACACTTTTCTCAATGGAGTGATACTAAGTATAGCAAACACACCCTAGAACAGGCCCCATGCCCAGGAGTTTCCAGTATAAATAGGACTCCATGGTTTTGTTTTTGACTTATTAACAGACTCTTTTGTTTGTATTAAGCAAGAGCAAGATCATAATGTTAAGTTGGAATAGTTAGGGAAGGGAGAAAATATGATAAAAATGAATGAAAAATTTAAATATAAGGAAAAATTAAAAGTAAAATATATATGTTGAGGTGGGGCTGAGGGGATGGCTCTCGCAAAAGACCTGACTTCAGTTCTCAGATTCCAAATGGTGACTCACAATGGCCTGTTATCTAGTTCCAATCAAACTGACACCATCTTATGACCTATGTGGGCAAATCCACAAAGACACACGGAGATAAAATACCCATACACATAAAATTAAAATAAACAAAACCTGAAATAATATGATACAACTATTGATTTCGATAGTGTGCTTAGTCATAGGACCTGAATTCATTTTGCAGTAACTACTAACAGCCATCTGTATTGTGAGGCCACCCTGGGCTATTTAGTTCATGTTTATTAGCCTATGTTACATAGCAAGACATACATACACACTCACACGCGCGCACACACACACACGTTCTCCACATATCTGTATATTTTTATATTTACTTCACTATTAATGGGACTCCATATCATAAGCATTCTTGCCATCCACATTGTACAAGAAACGAAAGGCCCAGAGAAGATGAATAAGTAGCTCCCAAGTCACAGAGCAACTAAGATGTTACCCATGATTTAGTCATGCCTCCTAGTCTTCCTGATCATTGTGGGGTCAGGAAGCACCCTGGGCACTCAGTGTGTAACCTATGAAGGAGGCAGTAGATACAGGAAACTGAGAAACACCCAAGAAGGCAGATTCATGGCTCATTTCCTAGACTCTGGAAACTACTAACTCTCAGCTCTATGATTTGGAAAAGGACCAGAAAGTCAAGGCAGGGGATGCCAGGTGGGCCAGATACTGGTTCTCAGACTTTATTCACTGGAAGGGGTATATGAAAGAGAGAGATGAGTGTGTGAGGGGAAAGTACGCGGACAATTGTTTGTCTGCCTCCCTACTTTCCTGCGGTGGACCAGAGCAATATCTACCTGTGATTGGAAATGTTGCCCCAGCCTGAAAAGAACGGAAAATCTTCTCACCAGTATCTCTCTCAACATATAGTAGTCAAAGATGTGAATGACACTTCACACAAAATGTTCCTGTGGAGCCCAGCAGTGAGGACAGGAAGGACCATGAGCAGAAGGGGGGAAGAGCCAGGGCTGTGAGAACAAGACATCCAGTCACTGTGAGGAGCTGCTCTGATACGTTTCTTGCCAAATGTTGTCACGTTATCCACATTAGGCACATGATGCATGAAACTGATGTCAGGAAGCTCCTGAAACCACAGCTGGAGTCAAGAATTCATACGTTCTGGGTAGAGACTAAGTCTTCACCCATCTAGACTTGTTTTTATGGAGATAGGAACCACAGGCAAGCCATAAGCCTTGTGCTCCTTGCTTTCTATTCTAGAGGGCTTCCTGGTGCTAGATGGACACCCTGGGAGTCAGAGAATATTAGAGGACCTACTCTGTTGGGATCATCTCCTTTGCTTGGCCAGAAGGGCCTGGCGGTAAACCATGCTGCTCTCCCCTCTGTTCCTTGTCCCTGTGTTCTTTCTCAGGCCTGACAAACCCCTCATTTTTACCTTCCAGGATTAAGATCTGAGATTCTACCTCCTCCCCAGGCTGAAGCTGTCCATCTCCTACTGCAGTTGGCTTCAGTGCCCTTCCCAACACCGACAAGAACAACCCGTTTCTCCCGATCGTCCCAAGTAGGATGAGTTGCCCATTCTTACTTAAAATGCTTCATTGTTGATCAGGCCTGAAACATGAGCAAGAAAGAAACTTCCAGATGGCTAGACTCACCATGACTGGTGTACAGTTTTATCATCTAATCTTTCCATTCAGCGTAATTCTGGGAAGCCTCTCCTGCCTGTGGCTCCTTGCTTTCTTCGCTGACAGCTGGTGCACTGCCCCATATGAGCTGAGGTTAACCAAGATCTGAGCCAGATGTCCGGACACCAGCCTGTCTCCATTGTGCTGAAGGAAAAACACTAGAAAGACCTAGGATTTGAGTATGATGGCAGTTGACAGTGAAGCTATTAGGGATAAGGTGATCTCTTGGCAGGACAAACAGACCACAAAAGAAAGGCCATAGAAAAATGGGTAGGCAGTTAAGGTCCTGATGTGCCATTAAGATAATGATGGTGGCCTACCTGGGGTCAAGAGAAAAGGAAAATGGCAGTGGGAGACTCTGGAAGGGCCAGCTCAGGACCTTCCAAACAGGATGTGACCAACAATGTGGGATGGTGGTTCATATTATCTGGATCAGATTAAAACAACCTCAAGACTTCCTCTGCAGGGTTGAATGCAGACTGCTCGAACCCTCCCCCAGTAAACTTTCAACTTAGGTTTGTCTTTTCTTTCTTTCTCTCCTCTCTCTCTCTCTCTCTCTCTCTCTCTCTCTCTCTCTCTCGCGCGCGCGCGCGCTCTCTCTCTCTCTCTCATTCTTCCTTTCTTTCTCTCTTTCTTTCTTTTTTCCTTCCTTTTTTTCTTTCCTTCCTTCCTGCTACACCAACTGCAGTGTCGTCTGTGTGACATGACATCTGTCATTATCCCAGAGGAGAGCTACATGTCCTATGGGACTAGGCTTCTTGGAGGACAATGGCAAATGGCCCTGTATTAGCCACCACTGAGGCATAGACGGTTTTCTCGATTAGCTGGCTATGTGAGATATGGACTTTGTACAATCTCTTTTATAATAATGATATTCTATATATTTACAAGACAAGCATTATCTCTTCAGTAACAACTCTGGGATAGGGACACACAATATGAGGATGTACAATACTACAGCAGAACCTTTGTCATACACAGGGTGTATGATAACCTAGGGAATAGATGGGTTAATGTTGATAGACAAAGACTGTTATGTTATACTTTGAAGTTTATGGATAGGCTTGCTAGATCCCAAACCCCATTTCTCTGCTGCATAACAAGGTACAAAAATGTGTATTTCAACAGGTGCAGAGAACTGATTAGGTATATTTGGTCACTAGATGAAAGAAAGGTTTAGGAAGAGGAAGGGCCATGATAGCGATAATGAGACAGAAACTTTCTATTCATAAGATGACACCACTTGCCTGAGGTTTACATTCCCAAGAAAAAGATTTACTCTTCTAAGGATGCTTTATGTCTAACACCTGTTCCGGGTAATATACTTAAATATCGATGATGTGACTAAAAGAAGCTTTCATACTGTGCCAACCAATGATACATGACCTTCTGATTTGTTCTTTGTCTGAATACTATATAATAAAAACATGAAATCAGTAAAATTGCAGCAGATTCCAAGCACTCTCTTGTGTGTTGTGTCTGTCTGTCTGTCATTCACCGAATTTGTGCCTTCTTGTTACCAAGACACTGCTTCTCCCACGGTCTGAGTGGTTCCCCTGGGCCGATCCGTGGCACCTTCCTTCCTTCCTTCCTTCCTTCCTTCCATCCTTCCTTGCTTCCTTCCTTCCTTCCTTTTTGTTTATCTTAGTTTCTCTGTGTAGCCATGGCTGTCCAGGACCTTTCTCTATAAACCAGATTGACCAAGAACTCAGAGATTCATTTGCTTCTGCCTCCAGAGTACTGGGATTAAAGGCATGCAGCCCCATACCTGAAAAACTTCAGCTGTTTCTTAAACTGCTTCACATATTCTTTCATCTTATACACCTACTTATAACAGATTGAATTCTAGGTAAGCTAAACTTCTAAGAAAAGCACATGCTTTTCCTAGAAGTATCCATTTTAGGGGGAGGACAAAGGAGAAATGGACAGTGAGAAGAGAAATTTAGGCCCTCTGCCCACTAGAATCTGGGTTGCCGCATCGCAACTTGTCCAGGTGGCTTTGCCTCCTTAATTGCTCTGCTTACACTTTGAGTACTTGACCAACTACTGCATCCTATCAGAATTCTTCTCTTTTGAAAACAAGAAGGATCATATGAACAAATGAATAAAAGAGAGACAGAAAGAAGAAAGGAAAGAAGAGAGAAAGGAAGAGATTCCTGCTAAGATCAAGACCAGAGAAAAAGAGAGATCCTCTCCACTTAATAAGAAAAACCAGTGAGGTAACTGGAATTAGGATTCAGGAGGCCGGAATTAGGTTGGGTAGTATCACGCAAAGGTTGGCAAAGCAGCCAACCCCTAGAGTGACCTTTTACCTCTACCAAGTGTTCATACTCAAAGGGCAAGGTCCTGTCACTAGGAATGCTCACACTCCACACTCCAGTGAGTGCCTGTCTCTTCTCATTTATATTCCTCACTCTGCTCAGAATATTACTCCTGTCTCCAACTCAAAGTGATGGGATTAAAAGTGAGTGATCCCAAACACTGAGATTAAAGGTGTAAACCACCACCACCTGGATCTGTTTCTCGATCAATCTTGTGTAGCCCAGGATATCCAGGAACTCACAGAGATTTGCCTGCCTCTGTCTTCAAGTCCTGGGATTAAAGGGGTGTGCTACCACCCCCTTGTCCTGTATAGCCGACGAGTGTGGCTGCTATGCCCGCTGATCTTCAGGCAAGTTTATTCGTTTAAACACAAATATACCAGTATACAGAGGCCATGGCGGGAATGCTGCTTACTGCCTTGCTTTCCATGACTTACTCAGTTTCCCTGTTATACACCCTACCACCACCTGCCTTTGGTGGTTGGTCTTTGGACACATCTGTGTGTGGTTTCCTTGATTATTAACTCACATAAGAGATCCCGATATGCTGTAGTCAATACCATTCTTAGGCAGGAGGCACCGGGTTAGATAAAAGTACCAGGGAAGCATGAGCCTATGACCAAGCTAGAGAAAAGACTAGCAAACAGAGCTCTTCCTTCTAGGCTTCCCTCCTCCAGGTTCCTGCCTTGAGTTCCTGCCCCAATTTCCACAGTGATGAACTGTGACATGGAAGCCTGTTCCAAATAAACCCTTTCTTTTCTAAGCTGATTTTGTGTTGGAGTTTTTTATAACAGCACCAGAAACTGCTACTGTGGCCCACCCTGTTGGCAGGCACGGGCAAGGGAAGGCACATTCTGGACTAGTCTGGGCTACATAATGAAACACGGAATCAAAAACTAAAACCAAAATCATATTGATAAACACAAAATGAAAGTGTACATCCACTCTTAGGAATACAGGTCGCTGAACAACAGTATTCTGCTGTGTCATGGTATGCCAATGCCTGTCTCTAATGTTCATTCTCTGCTCTCAGAGCCACCAAAGTCCTCCCGTCTCTTGGGCTTTCTCTAATACTACTGCAGGTATGAGATGAATTGATCTACCATGCCTTCATTTAGAGGGACCATGAAATTGATTTTTCATGTGTGTGGAAAGAGTGAGAGAGGAGGAAACCTCATTTGTATTCAAGGATAGCTGGAAATCCCAAGACCACGTATTAAAAAGATGGCCACTCCCCTCCATACACTTGAGGTGCTAGCATATCAAGCATGATGGGTTTTATTCAAAAAGCTGTGACTTTCTCATCAGTGACCTTGGACCTTAGAAGAGAGTGGTGGCATTTTCTATTGGTATGATAGAATTAACCAGACCAGCTCAAAACAACAAATATAACTTAATAATTGAAAACAGGGAAACTCACAGGACCTGGGTAAATGTTCAGATGTCCAAAATGGATTTGGCGAGCACAGTTCAAAGAGAGCAAGTGCACCTGGATTCCCAGATTTTCTTTCCTGGCCCCAGGATGCCACACTCTAGCCAAATGTGATTGGCTGAGCTTCCCCATCATCTCCCCCTTTTGTCTAAACAAGATCAAATCACACACAATACAACTATATACAATAGGAACAGATACCAAATATGAAATTACAAGCAACATACAATATTAAGAAACACATAACTAAAGTTTAACTAAGCATTTTATTTCAAGGAGTCTAAATAACTTATTGAAATTAAGTTTCGATAAATCGGGAGGAGGGTAACTACAATTCTCTAATCTTCAACTCCATCAAAATTCTGAGAAGGGAAGTAATATTATTAGAGCAACCAGGAAGTACAAACAAGATACTTACAAAATGTGCCAAATGATAGAGACAACTGACGACCTGAGCAATCACCCAAAGTCTTATTTGCAATGTTGAGGCAACCAACTTTGACTAAGGACTAACGTAACTGACATACCATTTTGAAAGGCAAGAAACTTTTCAGAACTATCTTACCCTGTCTTGGCAGGATATGACAATCCTGTTTTTATCCATTTATGGATACTCTGTAGATCTGTCAGTGTTCAAGGAAAGGCTTTTCTTTGCCCAAAGGCCAGTTCTGCCAAGTAGTAGACAAGCTCCAAGTGGCGTGTCTTTGGTGCTCAACATTCTCTTGGGAGTAGAACTGTGTTGCCAGGAGTGATTGTGTCTGACTACCAGGGAACTCTAGGTTAGAATAAAGGCCATTTTCTACAGCTCTTTGAAGAGGTTGAAGATTCTACAATTTATACTAAATATAATCTCTGTGTATCTAAAGAACCTGATTAGCCTAAACATAAATAGGATAAACATAGATAACTATTGATCTATAATTCTCGATGCCTATCTAACTTAAAGACTAAGAGAATTAACAACTGTCTACTAAATGAGGACAATGACCTCAAAATGTAAACAATATATATCATTACATAAATACTATGTAAGTATGTTAATCAGAGGTAGAAATGTACATTGCAACATGATAGATAATATATCAATACAATATATATATATATATATATATATCAATACATAAAAATGATTTAAACAGAGGTAGCAGACTCACATACAATATTCAATATAATTTAACTTTGTATCAATATACAAGAATCAATACCAATATAATTTTCTAAAAACAATAACTCACAAACACAAATCTATTATCCTATCACCAATTTTCCCTCTTTTTTTTTCAAGAATACCCATGAGCCTATGAAATACTTCCCCCATCCCTCAACCATATACAAATTATAAAGAACCCCAAAAGGATGTCCCTAAACCTTAAGGCAAACTCTGCTGGGAGAGGGGACGTTATGCCCTAAAATTGCTTCCAGCTGTCATGGGGGTGACGTTCTCTTAGGGGTTCCTGTGAAAGTAAATATGGTAAAATTTCAAGATTAGTATTTGGTCTGGAAAAATTGCGAATAGTGTCTGAGAGTTTTGAGGAGGTCTGGCCAGGGTGTTGTAAAAGATGTGCACCATTTGGAACTGTCTTGTGCGGTTGGTACCAAAAATCAGGTCTTGTAGTAGCACTAGCAACATGATGATGTCTTATTAGCCAGGTGGAGTCGATATTGTGTGTCCCCATCTTCTTCCTGGAAACTTCAAAGTTCACGTCAAAAAAATTTATTATTTTTTCTGGTAAACTAAGCATTATATATAAAGACATATACAGACATATATATTCAATGAAAGGTATAATAAAGACAGAAACAGATATGAAGAAAGGAAAAGAAAGTTTATAAATTATTATTATCATTATTATTGTTATTATTCTGTCTCATATCAAGGCTCTTGACATGAGACAGAAACTCTGGGATATATCTTATGAACAGGCTTGGAATTGGAGAGGAACTGAGCCAGAGTCCAACTCTAAAACCAGCTCTCTATATGTATAAATAAATGCACATTAACACACATTTAAAAATATGTTTATCAAAATTTATTTACTGAAACTATTCAGTTTTCTTGCTGATCCTTATTGGGTTGTAAATAGTTTCCATCTGTCAGTATTCAAACATCCAAGGTCCCTTGAATTCTTTGAAGATGAGTGTTTTCCTGTGGAGATAAGAAGAGAAGCCTGCCCCATCCTATATGTTGTTCTTACCATCGGTATGATTATCATCATTGTGGATGAGCTATCATTTCTTTTTTCCAAGAGATTCCTCCTCTTCAAACTGAACCTTTATTTATTTGATGGTACTCAATATTCTTCTTCTCTTGTAAAATCATGATCAAAACCACTTCCCCAACCCTGAACATATCCTGGCTTCCATTGCGAGGTCAGCATAACCTTGAAATCAACTGGTTGATTTAATTCTGCAGACTTTTCCATTATTCAATGTCATTTTGCAGACATTGTCCCCTTCTCAGTAGCGTTAAAACATTCAAGGTTCATAAAGCATTATGAGTGAGCAGAGCTGGCATGCAGGCCAGATGGAGGGGAGCCAATGGCAGTTTGCACTGAACAAGTGAGGTCCAGACCTGAGGAAAGAGCCTAGAACATAGCACCAAGTGTGGCCTACAGGCACAAGCTCATGGCTCTTAGGTCCCCTCACTCTCAGCTGGGATGTGGGAGAAAGCTGACTGCAGGAAGGGCATGAGATGGTGCTGATATCAATGAACGAATAAATGTGGTGTGGCCTCAACTGGCCAGAGCCTTAAAGGGCTCTAAAAAGCCCCAAGGACGGGCACCAAGTGATGGTGCATTCGATCGGCATGCTAGAATTAACCAGAACAGCTGAAAACAACAGATACAATTTAATAATTGAAAATGGGGAAACTCACACAACCTGGGTTAAAGTTCCCATGTCCAAAACAGGTCTGAAGAACACCAAGCAAAGAGAGACAAAGAGAGCTAATTCACCTGGATTCCCAGGTTTTCTTCCCTGGCCCCAGGCAGCTGCACACTAGCCAAATGTGATTGACTGAGCTTTCCGATTCAGACAGCAACTTCCTCTAAAGGGTGGTGACAGAAAAAGTTAAATCAGTCTCTTAGCCATTGAAAACATTCTTCATGCCTGAAGGTGACATAGATATTTTCAGAAAGAAAGAAAAGTAAGAGTCCTGAGAACAAGCAGAAATACACAAATATAAACAATCAGAAATTCTTCAGGCTTAAGAAAAAGAATACCAGAAACAACAACACCATTTGCTGCAAATAAAGACCATCAGAAAACTTGAATGTCTTCTTAATGCCAAGTTCCCTATTTCCACTTTTTTCCTTTAAAATACAAACAGGGCCTGGCAAGATGGCCCAGTTCCAACAGATGCTTGTGCAGAGCAGGATGGCCTGAGTTTGCCTCCCCGGGTACAGTAACAAGAAAGAAGTGACTCCTACAAGTAGCCTGCTACTTCCACATGTATATTGTGACACATATGCATAAATACATGCACACAGATGAAATATAAAATGTATGTGAATGCTTAAAAGCAAATGATGATATTTTATGAGTGTTTAACACATATGCACATGGATTATCTATATGGTATTGTAGAATAAAGAGCTCTAAAAAACAGCAAATGTATTTCTATTGCTAAATATTTGACTTTTAAAATATGATTTCACCCTGAAACCCATACTGTACTGAACCTCACCATGTGTCCCCGGCTGGCCTCAAACTCATGTCAAACCCTTTGCTTCCACTTCTTGAGCCCTGGGATTACAGGTGTGAGGCACAACACCTAACATCAGGATTAACTTTCTGGAGAAAGGGGTCAAAAAGAAATACTGTGTAGACTATAAAATAGTAAGGACATATAATTTATAATCACTAAAATGTATCAGAAAGGCTGATGAGAAATTATAGAGTTCTAAAGGTAAAATATTAAAAATAAGAATTAGAGAAACGAAATATGTGGGGGATAGGAGTGCAAATGATAAAGAGTAGAACGTCACAACAGATACATTAGCTATTAATGCATCAAACACTACAAATAAAGGATAAATATTTTCTGAACACATACAAAAGCAAGAACATTAATACCTTATCAGTAAGATAGAGAGTTTAAGAAGTGTGTGAGGAACATGGGATGTACTCACTCATATTTGGTTTCTAGCCATAAATAAAGGACATTGGGCTTATAATGCATGTTCCTAGAGAAGCTAAGTAAGAAGGTGAACCCAAAGACAAACACATAGGCATCCTCATGAATATTAACCTTCATCAGGCGATGAAAGGAGACAGAGGAGAACAGGACAGAAATCTCTAGGTCCAAATCAGGAGCAGAAGGAGATGGAGCACGAGCAAGGAACTCAGGACCTTGAGGGGCGCACCCACACACTAAGACAATGGGGATGTTCTATCGGTAACTCACCAAGGCCAGCTGGCCTGGGTCTGAAAAAGCATGGGACAAATCCGGACTAGCTGAACATAGAGGACAATGAGGAATACTGAGATCTCAAGAACAATCGCAGTGGGTTTTTGATCCTACTGCACTTACTGGCTTTGTGGGAACCTAGGCAGTTTGGATGCTCACCATACTAGACCTGGATGGACGTGGGGGTTCCTTGGGCTTCCCACAGGTCAGGGAATCCTGATTGCTCTTCAAGCAGATGAGGAAGGGTGACTTGATTGGAGGAGGGGGAGGGAAATGGGAGGCGGTTGCGGGGAGGAGGCAGAAATCCTTAATAAATAAATAAATTAAAATAATAAAAATAAATAAATGAATAAAAGAAGTGTGTGAGGGCTGGGAGGATGGCACAGCAGTTAGCATCACTGTCTACTCTTCCAGGGGACCCGGGTTCAACTCCCATCACCCACATGGCAGCTCACAGCTGGCTGTCACTAAAATTCCAGGGGACCTGGCACCCGTACACAGGCCTATATCATGCAGGTCAAACACTAACACACGTAAAATAAAAATAAGTAATTCTCTTTAAATTGAAGAAAAAGATGCTGTCGACAGTTGTGAACCTGCCACTGGCCTTAGAATCATTTACTGCTAGTTGCTGGGAACAGCTTCTGTTCTCAGTTTAGGTTGGTCTACCTAGACTGTTGGTGGGGTTTGCAAGTTTGCTGTTTGAGCACTTAGCCCCCAGCAGGTGGCACTGTTGGAGGAGTGTGGGGAGCATCCCAGGCCTGTAGCATGAGGGCAGGGCCTTTGAAGACTTTTACACTTAGCACTCAATGAATCTGATCTGTAAGCTTTGCATCCTGTCCATTGCCACATGAGGAGTCTCCACCATGTGCCGCGGTCCCCATTAACAGCACCGTGATGGCATTGTGTGACACTTTTCCTGGGTAGGGAACCTATGCCAGACCAAATTGTTGGTGAGGAGTTTACAAAAACAAGGTGATTCTAAAGAACTTGCATCACTAAAAGCCCACTCGATCACGGGTGAGGATTCATGGATTCTGCATCTATCTAAATGTCCGGAGGTAGTGGAAGACTCCAAAGGAACATCATTCTCCAGACCCAAAAGAGCTGATGTACATAGGACCTCACAGAGACTGTGAGATCACTGACGAGATCTGCAGGAACTCAAGCCAGATAAAATCCCAGCATGGAGGATGGGAAGTGGCCTCAAAGCCCTACACCTAGCCAAGTGGCTATTTGTGATTGATAGCTGCTTGGAGAGTGAAAAAAAGTTTTCTCAATGAAGTGACACTGGGTATAGCAAACACAGCCCAGAACAGGCCCCATGCCCAGTAGTTTCCAGGATAAATAGGACTCCATGGTTTTGTTTTTGACTTATAAAAGGACTGTTTTGTTTGTTTTAAGCAAGAGAAAGAGCATAATGTTAAGTTGGGAAAAGTTAGGGAAGGGAGAAAATATGATAAAAATGAATGAAAAATTTAAAAATAACGAAAAATGAAAAGTAAAATATATATGTTGAGGTGGGGCTGAGGGGATGGCTCTTGCAAAAGACCTGACTTCAGTTCCCGGACGCCAAATGGTGACTCACAATTGCCTGTCATCTAGTTCCAAGCAATTTGACACTATCTTATGATTTATGTGGGCAAATCCACAAAGACACATGGAGATAAAATATCCCTACACATAAAATTAAAATAAACAAAACCTGAAATAATATGATAGAACTATTGGTTTCAATAGTGCTCTTAGTCATAGGACCTGAGTTCAGTTTGCAGAACGTACTAACAGCCATCTGTATTGTGAGGCCACCCTGGGCTCTTAATCCCATGTTAAATAGCAAGACATACACACACAAACACACACACATACACACACACATTATAAACATATCTGTACATTTATATATTTCTTTAACTATTAGTGTGCCTCCATCTCATAAGCATTGTTGCCAAACATATTTTATACAAGAAACAAAAGACCCAGAGAGACTGAATAAGTAGCTCCCAAGTCTCAGAGCAACTAAGATGTTACCCATGATTTAGTCATGCCTCCTAGTCATCCTGATCATTGTGAGGTCAGGAGGCAACCTCGGCCCTCAGTGTTTAACCATATGAAGGAGGCAGTAGATACAGAAAACTGAGAAACACCCAAGATGGCACATTCACAGCTCATGTCCTAGGGTCGAGCCACTACTCAGGCTCAGCTCTATGATTTGGAAAAGGATCAGAAAGTCAAGGCAGGGGATCCCAGGTGGGCCAGATACTGGTTCTCAGACTTTATTCACTGGAAGGGGTATATGAAAGAGATATATGAATATGTGAGGAGAAAGTATGGGGACACTTTTTTTGTCTGTCTCCCTAATTTCTTGCAGTGGACCAGGACAAATTCTACCTGTGATTGGAAATGGTGGCCCAGTCTGAAAAGAACAGAAAAGCTTCTCGCCAGTATCTCTGTCGATAAGCAGAAAATGAAAGTGTAAATCCAGTCTTAGGAATACAGGTCGCTGACCAAGAGTATTCTGCTGTGTCATGTTATGCCAATGCCTGTTTCTAATGTTCATTCTCTCATCTCAGAGCCATCGAAATCCTCCCGTCTCTTGGGCTTTCTCTAATACTATTGCAGTATGAGATGAATTGATCAACCATGATTTCCTTTTAAGGGACCATGGAATTGATTTATCATGTGTGTCGAGTGAGAGAGGAGGAAAGCCTCACTTGTATACAGGGATAGCCGGAAATCCCAAGACCACGTATTGAAAAGATGTCCAATCCCCTCCATACACTTGAGGTGCTAGCATATCACACAAGACACATTTTATTCAAAAATCTCTGACTTTCTCATCAGTGACCTTGGAGGCTATTAGAGTGGTGGTGTATTCGACTGGTATACTAGGATTAATCAGACCAGCTCAAAACAGCAGATATAATTTAATAATTGAAAACGGAGAAACTCAACACTACTGGGGTAAAGGTTCCCATGTCCAAAACCAGTCTGTGAACACTGCACTAAGAGAGCCAAAGAGAGCAAGGGCAGCTGGATTCCCAGGTTTTCTTCCCTGCCCCATGGCAGCCACACCTTAGCCGAATGTGATTGGCTGAGCTTTCCATCAAGAGAGAAACTTCCTCTAAAGGTAGTGACAGAAAAACTTAACTCAGTCTCTTATCCATTGATAACATTCTTCCTGACAGAAAAACTTAACTCAGTCTCTTATCCATTGATAACATTCTTCCTGACAGAAAAACTTAACTCAGTCTCTTATCCATTGATAACATTCATCCTGCCTGAAGGTGACATAGATGTTTTCAAAAAGAAAGAAAAGTAAGAGTCTTGGGAACAAGGAGAAATATATAAATATAAACAATCAGAAATGATTCCGGTTGCAGAAAAAGAATACCACAGATAACAACACCTTTTGGTGCAAAGTAAGCCCATCAGAAGGCTTGAATGTCATCTTAATACCAAGTTCCCAATCTCCACTTTTCCTTTAAATACACACAGGGCCTGGCAAGATGGCCCAGTGCCTACAGATGCTTGTGACCACGATGATGGCCTCAATTTGCGTCCCTGTGTACACTGAAGAAAGAAGTGACTCTTAAAATTTGTCTGTTATCTCCACGTGTATATTGTGACACACATGCATAAACACATGTGCACAAAATGTAAAATATATTAAATGCTTAAAAGCAAATACTGATATTTTAGGTATGTTTAACACATATTCATGTGGATCATCTATAGTGTATTGTAGAATAAAGAGCACTAGAAAACGGGATTACAGGTGTGAGGCACCACACCTAACATCAGGATTTAATTTCTGGGGAAAGGGGACAAAAAGAAATACTGTGTAGACTATAAAATAGTAAGGACATGTAATTTATAATCACTAAAACATATCAGAAACGCTGATGAGAAATGATAGAGTTCTAAAGCTAAAACATTAAAAATAAGAATTAGAGAAACAAAATATGAGGGGGTAAGAGTGCAAATGACACAGAGTAGAACGTCACAACAGATACATTAGCTATTAATGGACCAAACAGTGCAAATAGAGGAGGAATATTTTCTGAACAGTTACAAAAGCAAGAACATTAATACCTTGTCCGTAATCTAGCGAGTTTAATAAGTGTGTTTGAGGGCTGGGAGGATAGCGCAGCAGTTAGCATCACTGACTACTCTTCCCAGGACCCACATGGGAGCTGGCAGCTGGCTGTCACTACATTTCCAGGGGAACCGGCACCCTTAAACAGGCCTGTATCATGCAGGCCAAACACTAACACACGTAAAATAAAAATAAGTAATTCTCTTTAATGTAGATGAAAAAGTTGCTGGTGACAGTGGTGATGCTGTCACTGCCTTTAGAATCATTTACTGCTCATTTAGTCAGGGCTGGTTGCTGAGAATAGCTTCTGCCCTCAGTTCAGTTTAGTCTACATAGATTGTTGGTAGAGTTTGCAAGTTTGCTGTTTGAGCACTTAGCCCCCAGCAGGTGGCACTGTTGGAGTAGTGTGTGGAGCATCCCAGGCCTGCAGCATGAGGGCAGGGCCTTTAAAGGCTGTTACACTTAGCACTCACTAAATCTGATCTATAAGCTTTGCATCCTGTCCATTGCCACATGAGGAGTCTCCACCATGTGCCACGGTCCCCATTAACAGCACCTTGATGGCATTGTGTGACACTCTTCCTGGGTAGGTAACCTATGCCAGACCAAATTGTGGGCGAGGACTTTACACAACAAGGGTGATTCTAAAGCACTTGCATCAGTGATAGCCCACTCGGTCACTTGTGATGACTCATGGAGTCTGCATCTATCTGAATCTCCAGAGGTGGTGGATGACTCCAAAGTAACATCATTCTCCAGACCCAACAGAGCTGATGCACATAGGACCTCACAGAGACTGTGAGATCACTCACGAGATTTGCAGGAGCTCAAGACAGATAAAATCCTTGCATGGAGGAGGGGAAGTGGCCAGAGAGCCCTGCACCTAGCCAAGTAGCTATATGTGATGGATAGCTGCTTTCTTAATGGAGTGACACTGTGTACAGCAAACACACCCCAGAACAGGCCCCATGCCCAATAGTTTCCAGTATAAATAGGACTCCATGGTTTTGTTTTTGACATATAAACAGACTGGTTTTTTGTTTTAAGCTAGAGAAAGAGCATCACATTGAGTTAGGGATAGTTAGGGAAGAGTGAAATATGATGAAAATAAATGTAAAATTTAAAAATAAGGAAAAATTTAAAAATTAAATATATATGTTGCGGTGAAGCTGAGGGGATATCTCTTCCAGAGGCCAAGACTTCAGTCCCCAGACCCACAAGTGGCTCACAAGTGCCTGTTTGTAGTAATAAGGGGTGGCGGGGCTGTGTCCCCAAAACCCCAGCCGCCTGCCCGGCTAGCTTATGCCCCGAAATAATCGCACAGACACTGTATTCTTTTCATCACTGCTTGGCCCTTAGCTCTGGCCCTTACTGGCTAATTCTGATATCCCAATCAACCCATTTCTTATCATCTGTACTGCACCGGTCTTACCAGAAAGATTCTAGCCTAAGTCCATCCTGGGTCGGAGCTTCATAGAGTGCGTCTTCCCTGGAGCAGGTAGCATGGCATCTCTCTTGCATCTGCTCCGGAGAGGAGAGCTGCGGAGTCTGCCCTCACTTCCTCTTCCTCCCAGCGTTTTGTTCTGTTTACTCCTCCCACCTATCTCCTAACCAATGAGCCAAGCAGTTTCTTTTAATTTAACCAATGACCTTCCTCCATCATTTCCCCTTTTTCGGTTTAAACAAAAAAAGGCTTTAACTTTAACATAGCAAAATTACATATAACAAAACAGTTATCAAGTAAAAGTTACATCAGAAACATTTATACATATAACAGAATTGACCGTAAATCTCTATCAATAAAGCAAAATCAATACTAATGCAAATTATTCATATCTATATCACATCCCCCTTTAAATGTAAAAGAACATTTATAAACCATATTTTGGGAACATGGGCACAGTTTTTTCTCTCCAAACTGCTTCCAGCTGAATGGGGGCGTCGTTAATTAGGTCTTTCATGGTATAACCTGTGTGCTAGTTTCATCTCAGTTGGCAGTTGAGCGAAGCAATTTTCTGAAGATGTTCACAGCAACCCTTCAGGAGGACGTGGTCCATCATACCAAATCGGAATAGAAGAAATGAACAGGGTCTCATCCTCTGTGAAAACAAAATAAGAAACTCCTTTCCAAAGCATCATATCCTTAGACCCAAATTCTGAAATCATACCCTCATGATATCCGTTCTGGTTCCACTTGGCAGCCCATATAATAAAATGTCTCTTTGTACTTAGCTCCTTCACAGTCAAAAATTTTAAAGAAAACACAATAATACAAAGAATCCAGACTCTCTGTGAATTTTTCATCTTTACGCGGCTTATTTTTACTCTATCACTTTACTTTATTCTGTCTCTTTAAAGACTGCCTTTTTTTTTAACCATTAACTTTATTCTCTATATTCTTTTTCTTCTCTCTCCCAAGCCTACGTACATTCATCCAACAGTGTGACTCATTTAGTGGTCTGAATCTGTCTGATTGTGAATCTGCAATTTTTTACTATCCAGGAGCACTTTTGATTTGTGCCTTTAAATCACTAGGCGCTTAAGAATCTAAGCTGTGACATTCCTAGGTTAACTTTTTGCTTTTTGAGCGGACATCTTTGACCTGTAGACCAGGCTGTCTTTGAACTCTCAGAGATCCGCCTGTCTCTGCCTCGCAGGCATTGGGATTAAAGTTGTTTGCTACTACACCTTGAACTCACAGAGATCTGTTCGTCTCTGCCTTCTAGGCACTGGGATTAAAGGGGTGTGCTACCATGCCTTGAAGTCACAGAGTTCAATCTCCCTCTGCCTCCCAAGTGTTGGGATTAAAGGTGTGTATACACAACAACTCTCTTCCTTTTCTTTTTTACTTTAAAAACTTCAACTTTTAGCTCGCACATATTTTTAACACACAGTAAACCATTCAGAAATTTTCTCTGTCTTTGAATCTCTCTTTACTGTATATCTCTCTTTTTCTGACCACATGAATCTTTAATTTACCAAGTAATCTCAGTAGGACTAAAGGCATGGCTTTGCCAGCTAGATCCAGTCCATTCCTTAGCTTTCCAGCCTCACGGCTGGTACACAGGCTGCAGCCATGTTTATAGCCACACCTCTATGGCGTTTCAAGGTCCCTGCCAGCCAGCGAGCTACAACAGACAACACTCAAGTCCTCTCTCAGTAGCCGGCCCTCCTGCCTCAAACAGTCAGAGTTTGCCCTGGCAGGATGGCCCAGAAAGCCGGCATTTTTAAACGGCACAGCTTTTTTCCTGCTACGGCTGAAAACCGAAAAGCATGCGGTCAGCTTTTCATCAACACTGTTTAAGTGTTTCGTGGCAGGACCTCTTAATGAGCTGCAGGCTTTGCAGCTAAAGCTGAGTCAGGAAGCCTCTCTTAGATGAGGCACTTGCTTGCCTCTGTCAAGCAGAATAGACCCAAGAAATTGCCATAAGAAACATGCTTTACTCTATTCTTTTCCAAGCTTTCTCAGGCTTTCTGTGGACTCAGTTAGCCCCACGTTGGGCGCCATTTGTAGTAATAAGGGGCGGTGGGGCTGCGTCCCCAAAACCCCAGCCGCCTGCCCAGCTAGCTTATGCCCCGAAATAATCGCACAGACACTGTATTCTTTTCATCACTGCTTGGCCCTTAGCTCTGGCCCTTACTGGCTAATTCTGATATCCCAATCAACCCATTTCTTATCATCTGTACAGCACCGGTCTTACCAGAAAGATTCTAGCCTAAGTCCATCCTGGGTCGGAGCTTCATAGCGTGCGTCTTCCCTGGAGCAGGTAGCATGGCATCTCTCTTGCATCTGCTCCGGAGAGGAGAGCTGCGGAGTCTGCCCTCACTTCCTCTTCCTCCCAGCGTTTTGTTCTGTTTACTCCTCCCACCTATCTCCTAACCAATGAGCCAAGCAGTTTCTTTTAATTTAACCAATGACCTTCCTCCATTACCTGTTATTCCGGTTCCAAGGGATCTGACACCATCTTACGAGCTCTGTGGGCAAATCAACAGGCACAAACGCAAGTAAAATACCCATACACATGAAATTAAAATAAACAAAACCTGAAATAATAATAAGATATACCGGTTGTTCTGGATAGTGCTCTTAGCCAGAGGACCTGAGTTCAGTTTGCAGTACCTACTGACAGCCATCTGTAACTGTGAGAGGCCACTCTGGGCTATTTAGCCCATGATTATTTAGACCATGGTACATAGCAGGATATACATACATACATACTTACATACATACAACACATTGTCTACATTGCCTATACATTTATATATTTACTTCACCATTATAGTGATTCCATATCACAAGTATTGTTGCCATCCACAACACAATTTTGTGTGCCTCCTTACTTTCCTGCGGGGGACCAGTACAAATTCTACCTGTGCTTAGAAAAGTTGGCGCAGCCTGAACAGAACAGAAAAGCTTCTGATCAGGATCTCTGTCGACATCCAGTGGTCAAGGATGTGGGAGCCAGAAATGAAGACAGTAAGGACCATGAGCAG
Source organism: Microtus pennsylvanicus (assembly GCF_037038515.1). Classification (NCBI taxonomy): domain Eukaryota; kingdom Metazoa; phylum Chordata; class Mammalia; order Rodentia; family Cricetidae; genus Microtus; species Microtus pennsylvanicus. Next base: position 67,381,312 of record NC_134601.1, read on the forward strand.
AAGGGGAGAAGAGCCAGGGCTGTGAGAACAAGACACCCAGTCACTGTGAGGAGCTGCTCTGATGCGTTTCCCAGCAATTGTTGCCACGTTATCCACAGTGGGCACTATGATGCATAAAACTGATGTCACAAAGCTCCTGAAACCAGAGCTGGAGCCATGAATTCATGTATTCCCGGAAGAGACCAAGTCTCGACCCTTCTATGCATGGTTTTGTAGAGATAGGAACCACAGGCAAGGCCTTAGCCTTGTGCTCATTGCTTTCTATTCTGGAGGGCTTCCTGCCGCCCAATGGACAACCCTGGGACTCAGAGAATCTGACAGGACCTGCTCTGTAGGGACCATCTTATTCCTGGCCAGAATGGACTGGCAATACACCCTGCCACTCTCCCCTCTGTTCAGCATCCCTGGGGCCTTTCTCAGGCCTGACTAACCCCTCATTCTTACCTTCCAGGTTTAAGGTCTGAGGATTCTGTCTCCTCCCCGGGCTGAAGCCGTCCATCTACTACTGCAGGCGGCTTCAGTGCACTTCCCGACCACAGCCAGACCAACTCATTCTATGTCCATGGTCCCAGGTAGGATGAGTTGCCCATTCTTGCTTAAAAGGCTTTATTGTTGGTCAGCCCTGAAACATGAGCAAGAAAAAAACTTCCAGATGGCTATACTCACCCTGACTCGTGGACAGTTTCATCATCTTCGCTTTCCACTCAGCATGATTCTGGGAAGCCTGTGCTGGCTGTCACTGGCTGCTTTCTTCTCTGAGAGCTGGTGTACTGCCCCAAATGAGCTGAGGAATAACCGAGATCTGAGCCAGATGTCCGGTCACCATCATCTCTCCATTTTGCTGAAGGAAAAAGACTGAAAAGACCTAGGATTTGGAGTATGATGGCAGTTGACTGTGAAGCTATTAGGCATAAGGTGAGCTCTGGGAGGGACCAACAGACCACAAAGACAGGCCATAGAAGAATGGGTAGGCAGCCAAAGTTCCTGAAGTGGTATAAAGATAATTTGGTGGCCTACCTGGGGTCAAGAGAGAAGGCGAATGGCAGTGGGAGACTTGGGATGGAGCCAGTACAGGACCTTCCAAACAGAATGTGACCAACAATGGGGGACAGTGGTTCATATGAGCTGAATCAGGTTAAAACAGCCTCAAGACTGCAGGGTGGCATGCAGAGTGCTCTAACCCTTTCCCCTAGTAAATGTTCAACTTTGCTTTGCCCTTTCTTTCTCTCTCTCTCTTTCTTTCTTTCTTTCTTTCTTTCTTTCTTTCTTTCTTTCTTTCTTTCTTTCTTCTTTCCTTCCTTTCTCTTTCTCTTTCTTTCTTTACTTTCTTCCTCCCTCCCTCCCTTTCTCCCATCCTTCCTTCTTTCCGTCCGTCTTATTATTCTGAGTTTCTCTGTAGCCCCGGCTGTCCTGGAACATTCTCTATAAACCAGACTGGCCAAGAACTCAGAAATTCATGTGCCTCTGCCTTCACAGTGCTAAAATTAATGGTGTGCACCACCATAACTGACAAAGTTCATTTGTTTCTTAACTTCTTAACATATTCTTTCATCTTATACACCTACTTACCTATAACAGATTGAATTCTAGGTAAGCTGGACCTCTGAGTACAGGACATACTTTTCCTACGAGTATCCATTCTAGGGCGAGCACAAAGAGATGAACAGTGCGAAGAGAAATTTGGCCCTCTGCCCACTAGAATCTAGGTTGCTGCATCTTGACTTGGCCAGTCTGCTTTGCCTCTGTGATTGCTCTGCTTACACTCTTGAGTACTTGAGCAACTGCTGCATCCTATTGGAATTCTTCTCTTTTGAAAACAAGAAGGATCAAATGAACAAATGAATGAAAGTAAGACAGACAGAAAGAATGAAGGACGGGAGAGAGAAAGGAAGGAAGAGACTGCTTCTAAGGTCAAGATCAGAGAAAAACAGAGATCCTCTCCACTTAATAAGAAAAACCAGTGAGGTAACTGGAAGTAGGAGTCAGGAGGCCGGAATCACATAGGGTAACATCACCTGATTTCTTAGCACTGATACCTGGACCTCCATTCAGTCAAATCAAATTAGTCCTTGGGCATAAGGTCCAATATTCACTCACCCTCTCTCCCACCCTTTGTGTGTGTGTGTGTGTATGTGGGTATGTTGTGAGGTAGTATTGGTGTGTGTGGTATGTAAACTCCTAGTATGATTTCGGGAGATATCCAGGGAGGAGAACCTCCACAACAGATGATCAAATGTAGGGGTGTGTGAGTGTGTGTGTGTGTGTGCGCGCGCACGAATGCACACAGGTGTCTGTGCACACTTTTGGTGGATGCCAAAGAACAGTTTTGGGTGTGTTTTCTCAGGTTTTTCCACTTTTTTTCTGAGACAGAGTCTTTCATTGGCCTGAAGCTCACAAAATAGGGTAAGCTGTCTGACCGGTAAACCCCAGGAACATTACGTCTCCACAGTTTTGTGCTGGGATTCCAGAAGTAGAGTTTTATATTATAACAAGCAAGCACCTTGTTAACTGAGCCATCCCCTCAAATCCTAGGATGAAGTTTTTAATTGGGGAACAAGATAATCAGTTAGATATGTGGTTTTTAAAACGTGGGTGTACTTTTAAAAAAGGAGGGGGTGTATTCTGAAAACATTTACTTAGATTTGCTTAAATTACTTAGCACTAGAGTGCTAAGTGTTTCACAAATCAGGTAGGGCTCGAACAGACTGAAGTATTATTCCACCAAAACCCAACTTCGTGGGCCAAAGAGTTTAAAACTCACAGCTAATGGATGAGGGATTACTTACAGGAGCAAAGCAGCAACTGACTGCTGTGTGGAAGAAGGATTCCTTCTCTGTAGCTGGATAGATGAAAGTGCTTGCCATGTCAGTGGACCGTCCACACTCTTGGTACTCTAGCGTCTCCAGAGGCGAGGAAACCACATACAACTGGGAGAGAATCACACACAGCTGTAAATTTGATGCCTCAAAGAGAGGCTGGATTCACAGGTGAAAGTTCGATAACACCTGCCCCAAGCCCAACACCCTTGTTATAAGAAACTTCAGCAGGCAGGTGCTGGTAGGGTGTGTAACAAGGATGGTGAGTGAGCCATTGACAGCAAGCCGGTAAGCAGCATTCCCGCCATGGCCACTGTATACTGCATATTTGTGTTTAAATGTATAAAGCTTGCCTGAAGATCAGCGGGCAAAGCAGCCACACTCGTCAGCTATACAGGACAGCATGGTGGTAGTACATGGCTTTAATCCCAGGACTCAGGAGACAGAGGCAGGCAAAACTCTGTGAGTTCAATGCTACCCTGGGCTATACAAGATTGATCCAGTAACAGGTTCAGGTGGTGGTGGTTCACATGTTTAATCTCAGTGTTTGGGAGTCACACCCTTTTAATCCCAGCACTAGGGAGGTGCAGACAGGAGCAATAATCTGAGTAGAAGGAGGAATATAAAGGGGAAGAGACAGGAACTCAGTAGTGTGGAGTCTTAGGATTTGTGGAGATAGGATCTCGCCCTTTTGGTCTGAAGGCTTGGTGTAGGTAAAAGGTCTCTCTAGCGGTTGACAGCTTTGCTTTTCTGATCTTCAGATTCGACCCTAATACCTGTTTCTGGGTTTGTATTATTCTGCTACACCTCTGCTTTGACTCAGGCTTCAGATCCCTTTCTTGAGTTCCTGTCACGATGGACTAAAGCTGTAAACTGAAAAGAACAATATCAACTTGCTTTTGAACACAGTGATTACAATTTAAAACTAAGACAGCATATTCCCAAGTGTGGGATAAACCAGACACCTTAAACCTCACATTTGAGCCATCCATAATATTCAGAGTAACACAAACCCTGCATTCAGAGCCCGTAACCAACATAAGGTCACTTGCTTTTAAAATTTTTTAAATTTTAGAAATTTATATTTTACGGAGAAGTTGCAAAAATAGGACAGAATATTCCCACACACCCTCACACAGGCCTATATCATGCAAGCCAAAAATTCACGCATGTAAAAAAAATATATTATTCTCTTTAAAGTAGAAGAAAAGGATGCTGGCGACAGTGGTGAAGCTGTCACTGCCTTTAGAATCATTTACTGCTCATTTAGTCAGGGCTGGTTGCTGGGAATAGCTGCTGCCCTCAGTTCAGTTTAGTCTACATAGATTGTTGGTGGGGTTTGCAAGTTTGCTGTTTGAGCACTTAGCCCCCATCATCTGGCACTGATGGAGGACTGTGTAGAGCATCCCAGGCATGTAGCATGAGGGCAGGGCCTTTAAGGCTGTTACACTTACCACTCACTGAATCTGATCTTTAAGCTTGGCATCCTTTCTATTGCCACATGAGGAGTCTCCACTATGTGCCACAGTCACCATTAATAGCACCGTTGTGGCATTGTGTGACATTATTACTGGGTAGGGAACCCATGCCAGATCAAATTGTGAATGAAGAGTTTACACAAACAGGGGTGCTTCTTTTTTTTTAATTTGTTTATTTATTAAAGATTTCTGTCTCTTCCCCGCCACTGCCTCCCATTTCCCTCCCCCTTCCCCAATTAAGTCCCCCCTCCTCAGCCCGAAAAGCAATCAGGGTTCCCTGTCCTGTGGGAACTCCAAGGAACCCCCACCTCCATCCAGGTCTAGTAAGTTGAGCATCCAAACTGCCTAGGCTCCCTAAAGCCAGTGCGTGCAGTAGGATCAGAAACCCATTGCCATTGTTCTTGAGTTCTCAGGAGTCCTCACTGTCTGCTATGTTCAGAGAGTCCGGTTTTGTCCCAGGCTTTACCAGGCCCAGGCCAGCTGGCCTTGGTGAGTTCCCAGTAGAACATCCCCATTGTCTCAGTGTGTGGGTGTACGAACAGGGGTGATTCTAAAGCACTTGCATCACTAAAAGCCCACTCGGTCATGGGTGATGACTCACGAAGTCTACATCTATCTGAATCTTTGGAGGTGCTGGATGACTCCAAAGGAACATCGTTCTCCAGACCCAAAAGAGCTGATGCACATAGGACCTCACAGAGACTGTGAGATCACTCATGGGATCTGCAGGAGCTCAAGCCAGATAAAATTCCAGCCTGGAGGAGGGGAAGTGGCCACAAAGCCCTACACCTAGCAAGTAGCTGTTTGTGATGGATAGCTGCTTTCTCACTTTAGTGACACTGGGTATGGCAAAGAAACCCGAGAACAGGCCCCATGCACAGTAGTTTCCAGTATAAATAGGACTCCACAGTTTTGTTGTTGACTTATAAAAGGACTGTTTTATTTGTTTTAAGCAAGAGAAAGAGCATAATGTTAAGTTGGGAAGAGTTGGGAAAGGGGGAAATATGTTTAAAAAATGTAAAATTTAAAAATAAGGAAAAATTAAAAGAAAAATATATATGATGAGGAGGCGCTGAGGAGATGGCTCTTGCAGAGGACCTGACTTCAGTCCAAAGACACCAAATGGTGGCTCACAACTACATGTTATTCCAGTTCCATGGGATATGACAGCATCAAATCCACAGACACACACGCAGGGAAAATATCCATACACATAAAATTAAAATAAACAAGACCTGAAATAATAATAATAAGATGTATCTTTTGATCTGGATAGTGCTGTTAGCCAGAGGACCTGAGATCAGTTTGCAGAAACTACTAACAGCCATCTGTGACTGTGAGGCCACCCTGGGCTATTTAACCCATGTTACATACCAAGACACACACACACACACACACACACACACACACACACACACACACACACATGTTCTCCACATACATTTACTTCACCATTAGAGTGACTAGATATCATAAGTATTGTTGCCATTTACATTGTACGCAAGAAGCGAAATGCCCAGAAAGGCTAAATAAGTAGCTCCAAGTCACAGAGCAACTAAGATGTTACCCATGATTTAGTCATGCATCCTTGTCATCCTGATCATTGTGAGGTCAGGAGGCAACATGGGTTGACACTATATAACCATATGAAGGAGGTAGTAGATACAGGAGACTGAGAAACACCCAAAATGGCACATTCACGGCTCATTTCCTAGACTCTGGCAACTACTCACTCTCAGCTCTATGATTTGGAAAAGGATCAGAAAGTCAAGGCAGGGGATCCCAGGTGGGCCAGATACTGGTTCTCAGACTTTATTCACTGGAAGGGGTATATGAAAGAGAGAGATGAGTATGTGAGGGGAAAGTACGCGGACACTTGTTTGTCTGCCTCCCTAATTTCCTGCAGTGGACCAGAAAAAATCTACCTGTGCTTGGAAATGTTGGCCTAGCCTGAAAAGAACAGAAAAGCTTCTCACCAGTATCTCTGTAGCCATCTAGTGGTTGTAGATGTGAATGACACCTCATACAAAATGTTCCTGTGGGTCCCAACAGTGAGGACAGGAAGGACCATGAGCAGAAGGAGAGAAGAGGCAGGGCTGTAAGAACAAGACACAGCCAGTCACTGTGATGAGCTTCTGTGAAGCGTTTCCTGGCAACTGTTGTCATGTTATCCACAGTGGGCGCTATGTTGAAGAAAACTGATGTCACAAAGCTCCTGAAACTAGAGCTGGAGTCATGAATTCATGTGTTCCAGGTAGAGACCAAGTCTCCACCCATCTAGCCTTGGTCTTGTGAAGATAGGAACCACAGAAAGGGCCTTAGCCCTGTGCTTCCTGCTTTCTCTTCTGGAGGGCTTCCGGGCTCGAGATGGGCACCCCTGGGAGTCAGAGAATCTTACAGGACCTGCTCTGTAGGGACCATCTCGTTCCTTGGCCAGCAGGAACTGGTAGTACAACCTGCTGCTCTCCCTTCTGTTCAGCATCCCTGGGGCCTTTCTCAGGCCTGACTAACCCCTCATTCTTACCTTCCAGGTTGAAGGTCTGAGGATTCTGCCTCCTCCCCAGGCTGAAGCCGTCCATCAACTACTGCAGTCGGCTTCAGTGCCCTTCCCGACCACGGCCAGAACAACTCGTTTGGTCCCACTGGATCTAGGTAGGCTGTGTTGCCCACTCTTGCTTAAAATGCTTTTGTTGGTCAGGCCTGAAACATGAGCAAGAAAGTAACTTCCAGATGGCTAGACTCACCCTGACTGGTGTACAGTTTCATCATCTTCTCTTTCCACTCAGCATGATTCTGGGAAGCCTGCGTTGGCTGTTGCTGGCTGCTTTCTTCTCTGAGAGCTGGTGCACTGCCCCAATGAGCTAAGGAATAACAAGATTTGAGCCAGATGTTTGGACACCAGACTGTCCCCATTGTGCTGAAGGAAAAACACAAAAAGACCTAGGATTTGGAGTATGATGGCAGTTGACAGTGAAGCTATTAGTCATAATGTGATCTCTGGGAGGACCGACACACCACAAAAGACATGCCATAGAACAATGGGTAGGCAGCCTAGGGTCCTAAGTGACATAAAGTTAATGTGGTGGCCTACCTGAGGTCAGGAGAGTAGGAGAATGGCAGTGGGAGTCTAGGTATGGCCCAGCTCAGGTCCTTCCAAACAGGATGTGACCAACAATGGGTGCGGTGGTCCATAATAGCTGGATCAGATTAAAGTAGTCTCAAGACTTCCTCTGCAGGGTGGCATGCAGAGTGTTCTAACCACATCCCCTAGTAAACTTTCAACTCAGCTTTGTTCTCTCTCTCTCTATCTCTCTCTCTCTCTCTCTCTCTCTCTCTCTCTCTCTCTCTCTGTCTCTCTCTCTCTCTCTCTCTCTCTCTCTCTCTCTGTCTCTCTATGCCTCTCTCGCCCTTCCTTCCTTTCTTCATTTTTTAATTTCTACCTTCCTTCTTTTGTTTCTGAGTTTCTCTGTGTAGCCCTAAATATCCTGGAACATTCTCTATAAACCAGACTGGCCAAGAACTCGGAGATTCATGTGTCTCTGCCTTCAGAGTGCTAGGATTAATGGCGTGTACCACCATAACTGACAAACTTCAGCTGTTTCTTAAACTTCTTTACATATTCTTGCATCTTATAAACCTACTTACTTATAACAGATAGAATTTTAAGTAAGCTGGACTTCTTAGAAAACCACAACGTTTTTCTAGAAGTATCCATCCTAGGGGGAGCAAAACAGAGAGATGGACAGTAAGAAGACAATTTTAGGTCATGTGCACATTAGAATCTAGGATGCTGTATGTCAACTTGGCCAGTATGCTTTACCTCCTTCATTGCTGTGCGTACACTCTTGAGTACTTGACCAACTACTGCATCCTATCATAATTCTTCTCTTTTGAGAACAAGAAGGATCAAATGAACAAATGAATGAAAGAAAGACACAGAAAGATTAAAGGAAGAAAGAGAGAAAGGAAGGGAGAGACTGATGGTAAGGTCAAGAGAAGAGAAAAAGAGAGATACTCTCCACTTAGTAAGAAAACCTGCAAGGAAACTGGAATTAAGAGTCAGGAGGCCAGAATTAGGTTGAGCGGTGTCACCTGATTTCTTAGCACTGATACATGGACCTCCTTTCAGGCTAATCAAATTAGACCTTGGGCATAAGGTCCATAATTCATTCTCTCTCTCTCTCTCTCTCTCTCTCTCTCTCTCTCTCTCTCTCTCTCTCTTCCTCCCTCTCCTTCCTTTTCTCCCTCCCTTCCTCTATCTCTCTCTCCCTTCCTCCCTTCTTACCTCCGTCTCTCTCTCTCCATCCTCTGCGTGTTGGGGGAGGTTGTTGTGAGGTTGTAGTGATGTGTGGGATATGTAAGCTCCTAGTATGATGTCACAGCATATCCAGGGAAGAGAATAAACACACCGTTTAATCAAATATAGGTGTGTGTGTGGCAGTGGTGTGTGTGGGTGTGTGTGGGTTTCTGTGCACACTACTGGTAGATGCCTCGGGAAAGGTATGGGTGTGTTTTCGCAGGTGCTGTCCACTTTTTTTTGAGACAGGGTCTTTATTGGCCTGAAGCTGACAAAATGGGGTAAGTGGTCTGACTAGTAAACCCAAAGAATATTACGACTGCACAGTTTTGTGCTGGATTTTACGTACAGACTACCAGAACTGGAGTTTTTACTTAGATTCTGGGGGTGGAATTTCTGTCCTCGTGCTTGAACAGAGAGCCCCTTGCTAACTGAGCTATTCTTCAGATGCTAGGATGAAGTTTTATTTGGGATACAAGATAATCAGATGTAGTTTTTAAAAAGTGAATGTATTAAAAAAAAGTGGCTATATTCTAAAAACTTTAACTTAGACCCTGAGAGTTAAGTGTTTCCCAAATCAGCTAGGCCTCCAACAGACCAAGGTATTATTTCACCAAAACCCAACTTGGTGAAGCAAAGAGTTTAAAACTTACAGCTAACAGATGAGGGATTACTTACAGGTGCAGAGCAGCGACTGACTGTGGCGTGGAAGAAGGTTTCCTTCTCTGTAGCTGGATAGATAGAAGTGCCTGCCCTGTCAATCAACCTTCCACATTCTCGGTACTCTGGAGTCTCCAGAGGCTACAGAACCACATGTAACTGGGACAGAATCTCACACAGCTGAAAAGGAGATGCTTCAAGGAGAGGCTGGAATCTCAGGTGAGAGTCTAATGACACCTGCCCCAAGTCTTGTATAAAGAAACTTCAGCAGGCAGGTGGTGGTAGGGTGTATAACAGGGAAGCTGAGTAAGCCATGGAAAGCAAGGCAGTAAGCAGCATTCCCGCCATGGCCTCTGTATACTGGTATATTTGTGTTTAAATGTATAAAGCTTGCCTGAAGATCAGCGGGCAAAGCAGCCACACACCTCAGCTATATGGGACAGGGCAGGGGATGGGGTGGCACACACCTATAATCCTAGAACTGGGAATACAGAGGCAAGCAAATTTCTGTGAGTTCCAGGCTATCCTGGAATATAAAAGATTAATACAGAAACAGATACAGGTGGTGTTGTTCTACACCTTTAATCTCAGTGTTTGGGTGTCACACACTTTTAATCCCAGCAAGAGGGAGTTGGAGACAGGAGCAATATGCTGAGCAGAGAGAGGAATATAAAGGAGAAGAGACAGGCACTCACTGGAGTGTGGAGTCCAAGGATTCGTGGAGTCAGGACCCCGCCCTTTGAGTATGAACACTTCGTAGGGTAAAATGTCTCTCTAGTGGTTTGCTACTTTGCTTTTCTGATCTTCAGCTTGGACCCCAATACTTGTCTCTGGGTTTGTATTATTCTGCTACACCTCTCCTTTGATTCCTGCTTCGAGATTCCTTCCTTGAGTTCTTTTCACAAAAGACTACAAGTGTAAACTTAAATAAATCTTTTCAACTTGACTTTGAACACAGTGATTACAATTTAAAACTAAGACAGCATATTCCCAAGTGGGGGATAAACCAGACACCTTAAACCTTACATTTGAGCCATGCATAATCTTCAGTGTGTCACATACCCAGCATGCAGAGCCTCTAACCACCATAAGGCCAATTCCTTTTAAGAAAATTTTTTTAATTTTAGAGATTTATATTTTACGGAAAAGTTGCAAAAAAAAAGACAGAATATTAACAAATGCTATGCAGCTGGTTATTTCTTTTGTTACTAATTTGAGTAGATGTGTCAAAACTGAGCCAATCAAGGCATTCCTAATTACTGAATCCATGGTTTATTGAGATTTCCTTACCTTTTACCATTACTCTTTACCATTGTCCATTACAAAATCCTGCGAGGAGCCTAATTCATACAACAGTGGTTCATATGGCTTTCCTGTAAGACCATGTCGTGTGTGTGTGTGTGTGTGTGTGTGTGTGTGTGTAGTTTGTGCTGAGAAATCATTTCTTAGACTTCTAGGGTAAAATGAAACGTTAGTGTGTTGCATCCTTCCCTCCTCTCTTTATCTCAATGGAGTCAACTTTGGGAAGAGCATGCACACACTACACCTTGATGAGGCTTCCATAAGAAGTTCTTCTCTGAAGTAGATCTCCTCCGTCAAGGTTGCAGAGAACATCATGTTCTTCATGGTGTATATTGTTCATTTCATAAAAGCTCCCTCCAGAAATGGAAGCCTCACAGACATCGTGGAAGTCCTAGTTATTTGTTGACCTACCGCAGTGTCTACTGAGAGGGAATCCACTAATGAGAAACTGCTTACATCAGATTAGGAGGTTGGTCTTTGGACACATCAGTGTGTGCTTTCCTTGATTATTAACTCACATAAGAGGTCCCGACCACTGTAGGCAATACCATTCCTAGGGAGGAGGCTCTGGGTTAGATAAAAGTACCAGCGAAGCATGAGCCTATGAGCAAGCCAGAGAAGGGACAAAGAAACAGCGCTCTTCCTTCCAGGCTTCCCTCCTCCTGGTTCCTGCCTTGAGTTCCTGCCCGCATTTCCCCAGTGATGAACTGTGACTTGGAAGCCTGTGCAAATAAACCCTTTCTTCTCTAAGCTGATTTTGTGTTGGAGTGTTTTAGAACAGCACCAGAAACTGCTACTGTGGCCCACCCTGTTGGCAGGCAAGGGCAAGGAAAGACACATTCCAGACTAATATGGGCTACATAATGAAACACTGAATCAAAAACTAAAACCAAATCCGTAGTGATAACCACAAAATGAAACTGTAAATCCACTCTTAGGAATACAGGTCGATGAACAACAGTATTCTGCTGTGCCATGGTAGGCCAATGCCTGTCTCTAATGTTCATTCTCTCATCTCAAAGCCACCAAATCCTCCCGTCTCTTGGGCTTTCTAATACTACGGCAGATATGAGATGAATTGATCTACCATGACTTCCTTTAAATGTACCATGGAATTGATTTTTCGTCTGAGTGGAAAGAGTGAGTGAAAAAAGCCTCATTTGTATACATGGATAGCCGGAAATCCCAAGACCACGTATTGAAAAGATGGCCACTCCCCTCCATCCACTTGAGGTTCTAGCACATCTAGTATGATGTGTTTTATTCAAAACGCTGTGACTTTTTCATCAGTGACCTTGGACCCTAGAAGAGAGGGATGGCGTATTTTACCAATAAGCTAGAATTAAGCAGACCAGCTGAAAAAAACTGATATAATTTAATAATTGAAAAGGATTAACTCACACGACCAGGTAAAGTTTCACACGTCCAAAACCGGTCTGGCTAATTCAGCAAGAAGAGTGCAAAAGAGGGCAAGGGCAGCTGGATTCCCAGGTTTTCTTCCCTGGCCGCAGGCAGCCACAACCTAGCCAAAAGTGATTGGCCAAGCTTCCCTATCAAGAGAGCAACTTCCTCTAAAAGGTGGTGACAGAAAAAGTTAACTCAGTCTCTTATCCATTGATAACATTCTCCGTGCCTGAAGGTGACAGAGATGTTTTCAGAAAGAAAGAAAGTAAGAGTCCTGGGAACAAGAGGAATACACAAATATAAACAATCAGAAATTCTTCTGGTTGAAGAAAAAGACCAGAAACAGCAATATCCTTTGGTGCAAATAAAGACCATCAGAACGCATGAATGTCATCTTAATACCAAGTTCCCTATTTCCACGTTTTTCTTTATAGTACACAGAGTGCCTGGTAAGATGGCCCAGTGCCTACAGATGCTTGTGCCAAGCACAATGGCCTGAGTTTGACTCCATGGGTACAGTGAATAGAAAGAAGTGACTCCTAAAAGTAGCCTGCTAACTCCACGTGTATATTGTGACACACATGCATAAATACATGTGGACTAAATGTAAAATATATGTGAATGCTAAAAAGCAAATAATGATATTTTAGGTATGTTTAACATATATGCACATGAACTAACCACAGTGTATTGTAGATAAAGAGCACTAGATAATGGCAAATGTATTACTATTGTTAAATATTTTACTTTTAAAATATGATTTCACCCTGAAACCCATACTTTACTGAACCTCACCATGTGTCCCCGGCTGGCCTCAAACTCATGTCAAACCCTTTGCTTCCACTTCCTGAGCCCTGGGATTACAGGTGTGAGGCACCACACCTAACATCAGGATTTATTTTCTGGGAAAAGGTGACAAAAAGCAATACTGTGTAGACTATAAAATAGTAAGGACATATAAGTTATAATCACTAAAACATATCAGAAAGGCTGATGAGAAATGATAACGCTCTAAAGCTAAAATATTAAAAATAAGAATTAGAGAAACAAAATATGAGGGGCTAAGAGTGCAAATGATAAAGATTAGAACGTCACAACAGATACATTAGCTATTAATGCATCAAACACTACAAATAATGGATAAATATTTTCTGAACAGTTACAAAAGCAAGAACAGTAATACCTTATAAGTAAGATAGAGAGATTAAGAAGTATGTTTGAGGGCTGGTAGGATGGCTCAGCAGTCAGAATCACTGACTGCTCTTCCACAGGATCCTGGTTCAATTCCCAGCACCCACATGGCAGCTCGCAGCTGGCTGTCACTAAAATTCCAGGGGACCTGGCACCCGTACACAGGCCTATATCATGCAGGTCAAACAGTAACACACATAAAATAAAAAATGTGCAATTCTTTTTAAAGTAGAAGAAAAAGATGCTGGCGACAGTGGTGAACCTGTCACTGCCTTTAGAATCATTTACTGCTAGTTGCTGGGAACAGTTTCTGTTCTCATTTTAGGTTAGTCTACTTAGACTGCTGGTGTGGTTTGCAAGTTTGCTGTTTGAGCACTTAGCCCCCAGCAGGTGGCACTGTTGGACGACTCTGTGGAGCATCCCAGGCCTGTAGCATGAGGACAGGGCCTTTGAAGACTTTTACACTTAGCACTCACTGAATCTGATCTGTAAACTTTGCATCCTGTCCATTGCCGCATGAGGAGTCTCCACCATGTTCCGGGGTCCCCATTAACAGTACCCTGATGGAATTGTGACACTTTTCCTGGGTAGGGAACCCATGTCAGACCAATTTGTGGGTAAGGAGTTTATAGAAACAGGGGTGATTCTAAAGCACTTGCGTCACTAAAAGCCCACTCTCTCTCGGTTGAGGACCAACGGATTCAGCATCTATCTGAATCTCCAGAGGTGGTGGATGACTCCAAAGTAACATCGTTCTCCAGACCCAACAGAACTGATGCACATAGGACCTCACAGAGACTGTGACAACAGTCATAAGATCTGCAGGAGCTCAAGCTAGATAAAATCCCAACATGGAAGTGGGAAGTGGCCACAAAGCCCTACACCTAGCCAAGTAGCTATTTGTGATTGATAGCTGCTTGGAGAATGAAAACATTTTCTCAATGGAGTGACATTAGGTATAGCAAACACACCCCAGAACAGGCCCCCTGCCCAGTCGTTTCCAGGATAAATAGGACTCCATGGTTTTGTCTTTAACTTATAAACAGACAGTTTTGTTTGTTTTAAGCAAGAGCAAGATCATAATGTTAAGTTGGAAAAGTTAGGGAAGGGAGAAAATATGATAAAAATGAATGAAAAATTTAAAAATAAGGAAAAATGAAAAGTAAAATATATATGTTGAGGTGGGGCTGAGGGGATGGCTCTTGCAAAAGACCTGACTTCAGTGCCCAGACGCCAAATGGTGACTCAAAATCTCCTGTTATCTAGTTCCAAGCAAACTGACACCATCATATGATTTATGTGGGCAAATCCACAAAAACACACGGAGATAAAATACCCATAGACATAAAATTAAAATAAACAAAACCTGAAATAATATGATACAACTATTGATTTCGATAGTGCTCTTAGTCATAGGAACTTAGTTAAGTTCACAGTAACTACTAACAACCATCTGTAATGTGAGGCCACCCTGGGCGATTTAGTTCATGTTTTTTTAGCCCATGTTACTTAGCAAGATATACATACACACTCACACACACACACACGTTCTCCACATATCTGTACATTTATATATTTACTTCACTATTATTGTGACTCCATATCATAAGCATTGTTGCCATCCTCATTGTACACAAGAAACGAAAGGCCCAGAGAGACTGAATAAGTAGCTTCCAAGTCACAGAGCAACTAAGATGTTACCCATGATTTAGTCATGCCTCCTAGTCATCCTGATCATTGCGAGGTCAGGAGGCAACCTGGGCACTCAGGATGTAACCATATGAAGGAGGCAGTAGATACAGGAAACTGAGAAACACCCCAAGATGGCACATTCATGGCTCATGTCCTAGGGTCTGGCAAGTACTCGCTCTCCTCTCAATGATTTGGAAAAGGATCAGAAAGTCAAGGCAGGGGATCGGAGGTGGGCCAGACACTGGTTCTCAGACTTTATTCACTGGAAGGGGTATATGAAAGAGAGATATGAGTGTGTGAGGAGAAAGTACACAGACACTTGTTTTTCTGTTTCCCTAATTTCCTGTGGTGGACCAGAACAATGTCTACCTGTGATTGGAATTGTTGCCCCAGCCTGAAAAGAACAGAATATCTTCTCACCAGTATCTCTCTCAACATCTAGGAGTCAAAGATGTGAATGACACTTCACACAAAATGTTCCTGTGGAGCCCAGCAGTGAGGACAGGAAGGACCATGAACAGATGGGGGGAAGAGCCAGGGCTGTGAGAACAAGACACCCAGTCACTGTGAGGAGCTGCTCTGATACGTTTCTTGGCAAATGTTGGCACGTTACCCACATTGGGCACATGATGCATGAAACTGATGTCACGAAGCTCCTGAAATCACAGCTGGAGCCATGAATTCACGTTCTGGGTAAAGACTAAGTCTTCAGCCATCTAGACTTGCTCTTGTGGAGATAGGAACCACAGGCAGGGCCTTAGCCTTGTGCTCCTTGCTTTCTATTCTAGAGGGCTTCCTGGTGCTAGATGGACACACTGGGAGTCACAGAATCTTAGAAGACCTGCTCTGTTCGGATCATCTCCTTTACTTGGCTAGAAGGGACTGTCGGTACACCCTGCAGCTCTCCCCTCTGCTCATTGTCCCTGTGTTCTTTCTCAGGCCTGACAAACCCCTCATTCTTACCTCCCAGGTTTAAGATCTGAGGATTCTGCCTCCTCCCCAGGCTGAAGCCGTCCATCTACTACTGCAGGCGGCTTCAGTGCCCTTCCTGACCAAGGCAAGAACAAATCATTCTGTGTTCATGGTCCCAGGTAGGCTGAGTTGCCCATTCTTGCTTAAATGGCTTTATTGTTGGTCAGGCCTGAAACATGAGCAAGAAAGAAACTTCCAGATGGCTAGACTCACCCTGACTGGTGTACAGTTTCATCATCTTCTCTTTCCACTCAGCATGATTCTGGAAAAACTGTGCTGGCTGTTGCTGGCTGTTTTCTTCTCTGAGAGATGGTGCACTGCCCCATATGAGCTGAAGTATAACCAAGATCTGAGCCAGATGTCCGGAAACCAGACTGTCTCCATTGTGCTGAAGGAAAGAGACTAAAAAGACCTAGGATTTGGAGTATGATGGCAGTTGCCAGTGAAGCTATTAGGCATAACGTGAGCTCTGGGAGGGACCAACAGACCACAAAAGAAAGGCCATAGAACAATGGGTAGGCAGCCTAAGGTCCTGATGTGGCATTAAGATAATGATGGTGGCCTACCTGGCGTCAAGAGAAAAGGATAATGGCAGTGAGAGACTCTGGAAGAGCCAGCTCAGTACCTTCCAAACAAGATGTGACCAACAATGGGGGATGGTGGTCCATATTAGCTGGATCAGATAAAAACAGCCTCAAGACGTCCTCTACAGGGTGGCATGCAGAGTGCTCTAACCCTTTCCCCAGTAAACTTTAAACTTAGGTTTGTCCTTTATTTCTTTCTTTATCTCTTTCTTTCTATCTATCTATTTATCTTTCTTTCTTTTTTTATCTCTCTCTCTCTCATACTTTCTTTCTCAGCGTCTAAGTCAATGTTTTCAGACTATACCCACCTTCTTTTTCAGTATAGCTACTTAAAAAAAAACTACGTTTCTGATTATCTTGTATCCCAGCTACACACTTCATCCTAGATCTGAGGGGATAGCTCAGTTAGCAAGGTGCTTGCTTTGCTAGCACGAGGACACTAATTCAACCGCCAGAATCTAAATTAAAACTCTAGTTCTGGTAGCCTGCACTTGAAATCACAGCAAAAAACTGTGCAGATGTAATGTTCCTGGGGTTTACTGGTGAGAAGGCTTACCCTATTTTGTGAGCTTCAGGCCAATGAAAGACTGTCTCAGAAAAAAAAAGAGGACCGCAGCTGAGAATACACACTCAAAGCTGTCCTTAGGCATCTACCACAAGTGTGCACAGATACCCAGACCAACACCAACCCACCGACCTCCCCCCACACACACACAATCAAACACACACCTACATTTGATCACCTGGTATGGATATTCTCATCCCTGGATACCCGATGAAATCATATTAGGAGCTTACATACCACACACACCACTACAACCTGACAACACCCTCTGCCACCACACACAGAGGGATGGAGAGAGAGAGAGTGAATTATGTACCTTAAGCCCAAGGTATAATTTGATTAGCCTGAAAAGAGGTCCAGGTATCAGTGTTAAGAAATGAGGTTACAGGCGGATCTCTGTGAGATTGAGACCAGCCTGGTCTACAGAGCTAGTTCCAGGACAGGCCCCAAAACCACAGAGAAACCCTGTCTCGAAAAATCAAAAAAAAAAACAAACAAACAAGAAATCAGGGACACTACCCAACCTAATTCCGGCCTTCTGATTCCTACTTTTAGTTACCTCACTGGTTTTCTTACCAAGTGCAGAGGATCTCTATTTTTCTCTGGTCTTGACCTTAACAGCAGTTTCCCTCCTTTCTTCATTCCTTTCATCTTTCTGTCTGTCTTTGTTTCATTCATTTGTTCATTTGATCTTTTTTGTTCTCAAAAGGGAATAATTCTGATAGGATGCAGTAGCTGGTCAAGTACTTAAGAGTGTAAGTAGAACAATCGAGGAGGCAAAGCAAACTGGCCGAGTCGAGATGCAACAAACTAGATCCTGGTAGGCACAGGGCCTAAATTGCTCCTCTAACTGTCCATCTCTCCTTTGTCCTCCCCCTAGAATGGATACTTCTGGGAAAAGGCTGTGCTTTTCTCACAAGCCCAGCTTATCTAGAATTCAATCTGTTATAAGTAAGTAGGTGTATAAGATGCAAGAATATGTAAAGAAGTTTAAGAAACAGCTGAAGTTCACCAGGCATGGTGGTGCATGTCTTTAATCCCACTACTCTGGAGGCAGAGGTAGATAAATCTCTGAGTTCTTGGACAGTCTGGTTTATAGAGAAAGTTCCAGAACAGCCAGGGCTACACAGAGATACTCAGATACACAAGAAGGAAGAAGGAAGGAAGGATGGAAGGAAGGAAGGAAGGAAAGAGAAAGAAAGAAAGAAAGAAAGAAAGAAAGAAAGAAAGAAAGAAAGAAAAAGTAAGAAAGAAAGGACAAAAAGAGACAAAGGAACGTTTTAGGGAAAGGGTGTAGAGCACTCTGCATACTACCCTACAGAGGAAGTATTGAGGATGTTTTAATCTGATCCAACTAATATGAGCCACCGTCCCCCATTGTTGATCACATCTTGTTTGGAATATCCTGAGCTGGCCCTTCCTGAATATCCCACTGCCATTCCCCTTCTCTCTTGAACCCAGGTAGGCTACCACCATTATCTAATATAGGTAGTTTGTGCTGAGGAATCATTTATTATACTTCTATGGTAAAATGAAATGTTAGTGTATGGAAGGGGCAGCGGGCTGCATTCCTGCCACCCAGCTCCTGACTGCCTGGCTAGCTTATACCCCGAAATAACAACAGACAAACTGTATTCATTTAATTACTGCCTGTCCTATTTCTATTAATGTGTGTAGCACCACGAGGTGTGCTTACTGGGAAGATTCTAGCCTACGGCCATCTTGGGTCAGAGCTTCATTGCTTCTCCCTCAGAGAGGAGAGCTATGGCGTGTGTCTGAGATGTCTTACCTTACTGCCTCTTCCTCCCAGCATTCTGTTCTATTTACACCACCCACCTATGTTCTGACCTATCAGACGAAGCAGTTTCTTTATTATTTAACCAATGATCTTCTGACATGATTAGTGTGTTGCATCCTCCCATCCTGTCTTTATCTCAATGGAGTCAACTTTGGGAAGTCATGTGCACACTAGACCATGATGAGGCTTCCATAAGAAGTTCTTTTCTGAAGTAGATCACCTCCGTCAAGGTTGCAGAAAACATCAAGTTCTTCATGGTGTATATTGTTCATTTTATAAAAACTCCATCCACAAATGAAAGCCTCACAGACATGGTGGCAGTCCTAGTTTTATTGTCTACCTAACACAGAGTCAACTGAGAGGAAAGCGACTAATGAGAAACTGCCTACATCAGATTAGGAGGTTGGTCTTTGGGCACATCTGTGTGTGGTTTCCTTGATTATTAAGTCACATAAGAGGTCCCGGTCTGCTGTAGGCAATACCATTCTTAGGCAGGAAGCTCTGAATTACATAAAAGTACCAGAGAAGCATGAGCCTATGACCAAGCTAGAGAAAGGACTAGGAAACAGCGCTCTTCCTTCCAGGCTTCCCTCCTCCAGGTTCCTGCCTTGAGTTCCTGCCCGCATTTCCCCAGTGATGAACTGTGACTTGGAAGCCTGTGCAAATAAACCCTTTCTTCCCTAAGCTGACTTTGTGTTGGAGTGTTTTATAACAGCCCCAGAAACTGCTACTGTAACCGACTCTGTTGTCAGGCACGGGCAAGGGAAGGCACATCCCGAACTAGTCTGGGCTACATAACGAAACACTGAATCAAAAAGTAAAACCAAAACCATAGTGATAACCCCAAAATAAAAGTGTAATTCCACTTTTAGGAATACTAGTCACTGACCAACATTATTAGCTGTGTCATGGAATTCCAATGCCTGTCTCTGATGCATCAGAAATTTTTCAGGTTGAAGAAAAAGAATACTAGAAATAAAAACATCCTTTGCTGCAAAGAAAGAACATCAGGAGGCTTAAATGTCATCTTAATGCTAAGTTTCCTATTTCCACTTTTTTTCCTTTAAAATATGTACAGTGGGGGGAGGGGGAGGGAAATGGGAGGCGGTGGCGGGGAGGAGGCAGAAATCCTTAATAAACAAATAAATTTAAAAAAAATAAAATATGGACAGTGCCTGGCAAGATGGCTCAGTGCATACAGATGCTTGCACCGAGCATGATGGCCTGATTTTGCCTCACTGGATACAGCAAAAAGAAAGAAGTGACTCCTAAAAGTAGCCCGCTACATTCATGTGTATATTGTGACACCCATGCATCAACACATAAACACAGATAAAACATAAAATATATGTGAATGCTTAAAAGCAAGTAATGATACTTTATGTGTGTTTAACACATATGCACGTGTATTGTAGAATATGGAACACTAAAAAATTGCAAGGGGTTTCTACTGTTAAAAGGTTTTACTTTTGAAATGCGATCTCACTCTGTAACCCATATTGGCCTTAATCTCACCATGTGTCCCCCACTGGCCTCAAATTCATGTCAAACCCTTTGCTTCCACTTCTTGAGTCCTGGGATTACAGGAATGAGGCAACACACCTAACATCAGGATTTACTTTCTGGAGAAAGTGGTCAAAAAGCAATACTGTGTAGACTATAAAATAGTAAGGACATACAATTTGTAATCACTAAAACATATCAGAAAGGCTGATGAGAAATGAGAATGTTCTAAAGCTAAAACATTAAAAATAAGAATTAGAGAAACAAAATATGAGGGGGATAAGAGTGCAAATGATAAAGAGTATAACGTCACAACAGATACATTAGCTGTTAATGGATCAAACACTGCAAATAAAGGATAAATATTTTCTGAACAGATACAAAAGCAAGAACAGTAATACCTTGTCCGTAAGCTAGAGAGTTTAATAAGTGTGTTTGAGGGCTAAGAGGATGGCTCAGCAGTCAGCATCACTGACTGCTCTTCCAGAGAACCCAGGTTCAATTCCCAGAACCCAAATGGCAGCTCACACCTGGCTGTCACTACAATTCCAGGGGACCTGGCAACCTTACACAGGCCTGTATCATGCAGGCCAAACACTCATGCATGTAAAATAAAAATAAGTAATTCTCTTTAAAGTAGAAGAAAAAGATGCTGGCGACAGTGGTGATGCTGTCACTGCCTTTAGAATCATTTACTTCTCATTTACTCAGGGCTGATTGCTGGGAATAGCTGCTGCCCTCAGTTCGGTTTAGTCTACTTAGATTGTTGGTGGGGTTTGTCAGTGTGCTGTTTGAGCACTTAGCCCCCAGCAGGTAGATTATAAAATAGTAAGGACATATATTTTATAATCACTAAAACATATCAGAATGACTGATGAGAAATTATAGAGTTCTAAAGCTAGAACATTAAAAATAAGAATTAGAGAAACAAAATATGAGGGGGTAAGTACAAATGACACAGAGTAGAACGTAACAACAGATATATTAGCAATTAATGGATCAAACACTGCAAATAGAGGATAAATATTTTCTGAACAGATACAGAAGCAAGAACAGTAATACCTTATCAGTAAGATGGAGAGTTTAGAAGTGTGTTTGAGGGCTGGGAGGATGGCACAGCAGTTAGCATCACTGACTGCTCTTCCAGAGGACCAGGGTTCAACTCCCAGCACCCACATGGCAGCTCACAACTGGCTGTCACTACAACTCCAGGGAACCTGGAACCCTCACACAGGCCTATATCATGCAGGCCAATCCTTCACACACGTAAAATAAAAATAAGTAATTCTCTTTAAAGTAAAAAAAAATATGCTGGCGACAGTTGTGAACCTGTCACTGCCTTTAGAATCATTTACTGCTCATTTTGGAAGGGCTAGTTACTGGGAATAGCTGCTTCCCTCAGTTCAGTTTAGTCTACTTAGATTGTTGGTGGGGTTTGCATTTTTGCTGTTTGAGCACTTAGCCCCCAGCAGGTGGCATTGTTGGAGGACTGTGGGGAGCATCTCCGGCCTGTAGTAGGAGGGCAGGGCCTTTGAAGGCTGTTACACTTAGCACTCACTGAATCTGATCTGTAAGCTTTGCATCCTGTCCATTGCCACATGAGGAGTCTCCACCATGTGCCGCGGTCCCCATTAACAGCACCTTGATGGCATTGGTCACACTTTTCCTGGGCAGAGAACCCATGCCAGACCAAATTGTGGGTGTGGACTTTACACAACAGGGGTGATTCTAAAGCACTTGCATCACTAAAAGCCCACTCGGTCACTGGTGATGACTCATGGATTATGCATCTATCTGAATCTCCGGAGGTGGTGGATGACTCCAAAGTAACATCGTTCTCCAGACCCAACAGAGCTGATGCACATAGGAACTCACAGAGACTGTGAGATCACTCACAAGATCGGCAGGAGCTCAAGCCAGATAAAATCCCTGCATGGAGGAGGGGAAGTGGCCACAAAGCCCTACAACTAGCCAAGTAGCTATATGTGATGGATAGCTGCTTTCTCAATGGAGTGACACTCGAATAGCAAACACACCTCAGAACAGGCACCATGCCCAGTAGTTTCCAGTATAAATAGGACTCCATGGTTTTGTTATTGACTTATACACAGGCTGTTTTGTTTGTTTTAATCAAGAGAAAGAGCACGACGTTGAGTTAGGGATAGTTAGGGAAGAGTGAAATATGATAAAAAATAAATAAAAAATTTAAAAATACAGAAAAAAATTAAAATAAAATATATATGTTGCGGGGAGGCTGAGGGGATGGCTCTTCCAGAGTCTTATTCTTAAAAAATATCCCTGGGGTCAGGCCGCACAATAGCAAACTCGGCGCGTCCCAGCAGTGCCAGGCACCAGTGCACCTGAACAAGCGGCTACAGTCGGCGGCTGTGGCGGCGGGTCAGACATATAAACACAGGAAATAGTTATAAATGTTTATTAATAAAGGGGGGAGAGAAGAAGGGAGAGAGAGAGAAGAAGAAGAAAGAGAGGGAAAGGAGAGAGAGAGGAGGAGGAGGAGAGAAGAAGGGAGAGAGAGGAGGAGAGAGGCAAGGGAAGGCACATTCCAGACTAGTGTTGGCTACATAATGAAACATTGAATCAAAAACTAAAACCCAAACCGTAGTGATAACGACAAAATGAAAGTGTAAATCCACTCTTAGGAATACAGGTCGCTGAACAACAGTATTCTGCTGTGTCATGTTATGCCAATGCCTGTCTCTGATGTTCATTCTCTCCTCTCAGAGTCATCGAAGTCCTCCTGTCTCTTGGGCTTTCTCTAATACTAGTGCAGTATGAGATGAATTGATCTACCATGATTTCCTTTAAAGGGAACAAGGAATTGATTTTTCATGTGTGTGGAAAAGTGAGAGAGGAGGAAACCTCATTTGTATTCATGGATAGCTGGAAATCCCAAGACCATGTATTGTAAAGATGGCCACTCCCCTCCATCCACTTGAGGTGCTAGCACATCCAGTATGATGTGTTTTATTCAAAAAGCTGTGATTTTCTCATCAGTGACCTTGGACCCTAGAAGAGAGTGAGGGTGTATTTTACCAATAAGCTAGAATTAAGCAGACCAGCAGAAAAAAACAGATATAATTTAATAGTTGAAAAGGATTAACTCACCTGACCAAGTAAAGTTTCTCAAGTCCAAAACCCGTCTGGACAATGCAGCAAGAAGAGTGCAAAAGAAAGCAAGGGCAGCTGGATTCCCAGGATTTCTTCCCTCGCCCCAGGCAGCCACACCCTAGCCAAAAGTGATTGGCCCAGGTACCCTATCAAGAGAGCAGCTTCCTCTAAAAGGTGGTGACAGAAAATGTTAACTCAGTCTCTTATCCATTGATTACATTCTCCATGCCTGAAGGTGACAGAGATGTTTTCAGAAAGAAAGAAAAGTAAGAGTCCTGGGAACAAGCACAAATACACAAATATAAACAATCAGAAATTCTTCTGGTTGAAGAAAAGGACCAGAAACAACAATATCCTTTGGTGCAAATAAAGACAATCAGAACGCATGAATGTCATCTTAATACCAAGTTCCCTATTTCCACGTTTTTCTTTATAATACACACAGTGCCTGGCAAGATGGTCTTGTGCCTACAGATGCTTGTGCCAAGCACAATGGCCTGAGTTTGCCTTCCTGGGTACAGTGTAAAGAAAGAAGTGACTCCTAAAAGTAGCCTGCGAACTCCATGTGTATATTGTGACACACATGCATAAATACATGAGGACAAAATGTAA
Organism: Microtus pennsylvanicus; assembly: GCF_037038515.1. Classification (NCBI taxonomy): domain Eukaryota; kingdom Metazoa; phylum Chordata; class Mammalia; order Rodentia; family Cricetidae; genus Microtus; species Microtus pennsylvanicus. The sequence continues at coordinate 67,405,315 of NC_134601.1, forward strand.
AATATATGTGAATGCTAAAAAGCAAACGATGATATTTTATGTGTGTTTAACACATATGCACGTGGATTATCTATAGGGTTTTGTAGAATAAAGAGCTCTAAAAAACGGCAAAAGTGTTTCTATTGTTAAATATTTTACTTTTAAAATATGATTTCGCCCTGAAATCCATACTGTACTGAACTTCACCATGTGTCCCTGGCTGGCCTCAAACTCATGTCAAACCCTTTTCTTCCACTTCCTGAGCCCTGGGATTACAGGTGTGAGGCACCACACCTAACATCAGGATTTACTTTCTGGAGAAAGGGGGCAAAAAGCAATACTGTGTAAACTATAAAATAGTAAGGACTTGTAATTTATAATCACTAAAACATATCAGAAAGGCTGATGAGAAATGAGAATGCTCTAAAGCTAAAATATTAAAAATAAGAATTACAGAAACAAAATATGGGGGGATACGATTGCAAATGATAAAGAACAGAACATAACAACAGATACATTAGCTATTAATACATCAAACACTACAAATAAAGAATAAATATTTTCTGAACAGTTACAAAAGCAAGAACAGTAATACCTTATCACTAAGATAGAGAGATTAAGAAGTGTGTTTGAGGGCTGGGAGGATGGCTCAGCAGTCAGCATATCTCACTGCTCTTCCAGAGGATCCGGGTTCAATTCCTGGTGACATTGTGACATTGGTGACACTTTTCCTGGGTAGGGAACCCATGTCAGACCAAATTGTGGGTGAGGAGTTTAAAAAACAGGGGTGATTCTAAAGCACTTCTATCACTAAAAGCCCACTCTCTCACGGGTGAGGACTCATGGAGGCTGCATCTATCTGAGTCTCCGGAGGTGGTGGATGACTCCAAAGTAACATCGTTCTCCAGACCTAACAGAACTGATGCACATAGGACCTCACAGAGACTGTGACAACAGTCATAAGATCTGCAGGAGCTCAAGCTAGATAAAATCCCAACATGGAAGTGGGAAGTGGCCACAAAGCCCTACACCTAGCCAAGTAGCTATTTGTGATTGATAGCAGCTTGGAGACGGAAAACAATTTTCTCAACGAAGTGACACTGGGTATAGCAAACACAGCACAGAACAGGCCCCATGCCCAGTTGCTTCCAGCATAACTAGGATACCATGGTTTTGTTTTTGACTTATAAAAGGACTGTTTTGTTGGTTTTAAGCAAAAGAAAGAGCATAAGGTTAAGTTGGGAAAAGTTAGGGAAGGGAGAAAATATGATAAAAATGAATGAAAAATTTAAAAATAAGGAAAAATTAAAAGTAAAATATATATGTTGTGGCAAGGCTGAAGGGATGGCTCTTGCAAAGACCTGACTTAGGTTACCAGATGCTAAATGGTGACTCAAAATTGCCTGTTACCTAGTTCCAAGCAATTTGACACTATCTTATGACCTATGTGGGCAAATCCACAAAGACACATGGAGATAAAATTAAAATGAACAAACCCTGAAATAATAAGATACAACTATTGGTTTCGATACTGCGCTTAGTCATAGGACCTGAGTTCAGTTTGCAGAACCTACTAACAGCCATCTGTAATGTGAGGCCACCCTGGGCTATTAAGCCCATGTAAAATAGCAAGACATACACACACACACACACACACACACACACACACACAAACATAAACACACACACACACATTCTGCATATATCTGTACATTTATATATTTACTTCACTATTAGTGTGATTCCCTATCATAAGTATTGTTGCCATCGACATTGTACACAAGAAACGAAAGGCTCAGAGAGGCTGAATAATTAGCACCCAAGTCACAGAGCAACTAAGATGTTACCCATGATTTAGTCATCCCTCCTAGTCATCCTGATCATTGTGAGGTCAGGAGGCAACCTGGGCCCTCAGGGTTTAACCATATGAAGGAGGCAATAGATACAGGAAACTAAGAAACACCCAAGATGGAACATTCACGGCTCATGTCCTAGGATCTGGCAACTACTCACTCTCAGCTCTATGATTTGGAAAAGGACCAGAAAGTCAAGGCAGGAGATCCCAGGTGGGCCAGACACTGGTTGTCAGACTTTATTCACTGGAAGGGGTATATGAAAGAGAGATATGTGTGTGTGAGGAGAAAGTATGCGGACACTTGTTTGTCTGCCTTCCTAATTTCCTGTAGTGAACCAGAACAAAATCGACATTTGTTTGGAAATCTTGGCCCAGCCTGAAAAGAACAGAAAAGCTTCTCGCCAGTATCTCTGTCGATAAGCAGAAAATGAAAGTGTAAATCCACTCTTAGGATTACAGGTCGCTGACCAACAGTATTCTGCTGTTTCATGTTATGCAAATGCCTGTTTCTGATGTTCGTTCTCTACTCTCAGAGCCATTGAAGTCCTCCCGTCTCTTGGGCTTTCTCTAATACTAGTGCAGTATGAGATGAATTGATCTACCATGACTTTCTTTAAAGGGACCATGGAATTGATTTGTCATGTGTGTGGAAACAGTGAGAGAGGAGGAAACCTCATTTGTATACAGGAATAGCCGGAAATCCCAAGACCACGTATTGAAAAGATGGCCAATCCCCTCCATACACTTGAGGTGGTAGATTTATCACACAAGACATGTCTTATTTAAAAAGCTGTGACGTTCTCATCAGTGACATTGGAGACTCTTAGCGACTGGTGGTGTATTCGCCTGGTATGCTAGGATTAATCAGAACAGCTCAAAACAACAGATATAATTTAATAATTGAAAACGGAGAAAGTCAACACTAGCAGGGTAAAGGTTCCCATGTCCAAAACCAGTCTGTGAACACTGTGAACACTGCACTAAGAGAGCCAAAGGGAGCAAGGGCACCTGGATTCCCAGGTTTTCTTCCCTGTTACCAGGCAGCCACACCCTAGCCAAATGTGATTGTCTGAGCTTCCCACCAAGAGAGCAACTTCCTTTAAAAGGTGGTGACAGAAAAAGTTAACTCAGTCTTTATCCGTTGATAACATTCTTCCTGCCTGAAGGTGATGTAGATGATTTCAAAAAGAAAAAAAGAAAGAGTCCTGGGAACAAGTAGAAGTATGCAAATATAAACAATCAGAGGTTATTCAGGTTGCAGAAAAAGAATACCACAGATGACAACATCTTTTTGTGCAAATTAAGCCCATCAGAAGGCTTGAATGTCAACTTAATATTAAGTTCGCTATTTACACTTTTTCCTTTAAAATACACACAGGGCGTGGCAAGATGGCCCAGTGCCTACACGTGCATGTGCCCACCATGATGGACTCATTTTGCCTCCCTGTGTATACTGAAGAAAGAACTGACTCCTAAAAGTTGCCTGCTACTTCCACGTGTATACTGAGACACACATGCATAAACACATGTGCACAAAATGTAAAATATATTAAATGCTTAAAGGCAAATAATGATATTTTAGGTATTTTTAACATATATGCACATGAATTAACTACAGTGTATTATAGAAAAAAGAGCACTAGAAAAAGGCAAAAGAGTTTCTATTGTTAAAAAGTTTTACTTTTGAAATACGATCTTACCGTGTAACCCATACTGGCCTGAACCTCACTATGTAGCCCCAGGTGGCCGCAAACTCATGTCAAACCCTTTGCTTCCACTTCTTGAGTCCTGGGATTACAGGTGTGAGGCACTACAACTACCATTAGGATTTATTGTCTGGAGAAGGGACATAAAGCAATACTGTGTAGACTATAAAATAGTAAGGACATATAATTTATAATCTCTATAACATATCAGAAAGCCTGATGAGAAATTATAGAGTTCTAAAGCTAAAACATTAAAAATAAGAATTAGAGAAACAAAATATGAGGGGGTAAGAGTACAAATGACACAGAGTAGAACGTCACAACAGATACATTAGCTATTAATGCATCAAACACTGCAAATAGAGGATCAATATTTTCTGAACACATGCAAAAGCAAGAACATTAATACCTTGTCCTTAAGCTAGAGAGTTTAAGAAGTGTGTGAGGGCTGGGAGGATGGCACAGCAGTTAGCATCACTGTCTGCTCTTCCAGAGGATCCGGGTTCAATTCCCAGAACCCACATGGCACCTCACAGCTGGCTGTCACTACAATTCTAGGGGACCGGGCACCCTCACACATGCCTATATCATGCAGGCCAAACACTAACAGACGTAAAATAAAAATAAGTAATTCTCTTTAAAGTTGAAGAAAAAGATGCTGGCGACAGTGGTGATGCTGTCACTGCCTTTAGGATCATTTACTGCTCATTTAGTCAGAGCTGGTTGCTGGGAATATCTTTTGCCCTCATTTCAGTGTAGTCTACTTAGATTGTTGGTGGCGTTTGCAAGTTTGCTATTTGAGCACTTAGCCCCCATCAGGTGGCACTGTTGGAGGACTGTGGTGAGCATCCCAGGCCTGTAGCATGAGGGCAGGGCCTTTGAAGGCTGTTACACATAGCACTCACTGAATCTGATATGTAAGCTTTGCATCCTGTCCATTGCCACATGAGGAGTCTCCACCATGTGCCGCGGTTCCCATTAACAGCACCTTGATGGCATTGGTGACACTTCTCCTGGGTAGGGAACCCATGTCAGACCAAATTGTGGGTAAGGAGTTTATAGAAACAGGGGTGATTCTAAAGCACTTGCATCAGTAAAAGCTCACTCGGTCATGGGTGATGACTCATGGAGTCTGCATCTATCTGAATCTCTGGAGGTGGTGGTTGACTCCAAAGTAACATCATTGTCCAGACCCAACAAGGCTGATGCACATAGGACTTCACAGAGACTGTGAGATCACTCACAAGATCGGCAGGAGGTCAAGCCAGATAAAATCCCTGAATGGAGGAGGGGAAGTGGCCACAAAGCCCTACACCTAGCCAAGTAGCTATATGTGATGGATTGCTGCTTTCTTAATGGAGTGACACTGAGTACAGCAAACACTCTCCAGAATGCCCAGTAGTTTCCAGTATAAATAGGACTTCATGGTTTTGTTTTTGACATATAAACAGACTGTTTTGTTTGTTTTAAGCAAGTGAAAGAGCATGACGTAGAGTTAGGGATAGTTAGGGAAGAGTGAAATATGATAAAAATAAATGAAAAATTTAAAAATACAGAAAACATTAAAAGTGAAATATCTATGTTTCGGCGAAGCTGAGGGGATGGCTCTTCCAGAGGCCCTGACTTCAGTCCCCAGAACCCAAATGGCGTCTCACAACTGCCTGTTATTCCGTTTCCAAGGGATCTGACACCATCTTATGTGCTCCGTGGGCAAATCAACAGGTACATACGCAAGTAAAATACCCATACACATGAAATTAAAATAAACAAAACCTGAAATAATAATAAGATATACCAGTTGTTCTGGATAGTGCTCTTAGCCAGAGGACCTGAGTTCAGTTTGCAATACCTACTGACAGCCATCTATAACTGTGAGAGGCTATTTAGCCCATGTTTATTTAGACCATGGTACATAGCAGGACACACACACATACATACATACATACATACATACAAACAACACATTGTCTACACAGTCTATACATTTATATATTTCCTTCACCATTATAGTGATTCCATATCACAAGTATTGTTGCCAGTACAAATTCTACCTGTACTTAGAAATGTTGGCCCAGCCTGAACAGAACAGAAAAGCTTCTCATCAGGATCTCTGTCGACATCCAGTGGTCAAGGATGTGGGGGCCAGCAATGAAGACAGTAAGGACCCTGAACAGAAGAGGAGAAGAGCCAGGGTTGTGAGAACAAGACACCCAGTCACTGGGAGGAGCTGCTCTGATGCGTTTCCCAGCAATTGTTGTCACGTTATCCACAGTGGGCATTATAATGCATAAAAGTGATGTCACAAAGCTCCTGATACCAGAGCTGGAGCCATGAATTCATGTGTTCTCGGGAGAGACCAAGTCTCGATCCTTCTAGCCTAGGGAATCATGAGGCTATTACCAAGCTAGAGAAGGGACAAGCTAACAGCGCTCCTCCTTCCAGGCTTCCTTCTGGCAGGTGCCTGCCTTGAGTTCCTGCCCTGATTTCCCTAGGGATGAACTGTGACTTGGAAGCTTGTGCCAAATAAACCCTTTCTTCTCAAAGCTGATTTTGTGTTGGAGTGTTCTAGAACAGTCCCAGAAACTGCTACTGTGGCCCACCCTGTTGGCAGGCACAGGCAAGGGAAGGCACATTCCAGACTAGGGTGGGCTGCATAATGAAACATTGAATCAAAAACTAAAACCCAAACCGTAGTGATAACCACAAAATGAAAGTGTAAATCCACTCTTAGAAATACAGGTCGCTGAACAACAGTATTCTGCAGTGTCATGGTATGCCAATGCCTTTCTCTGATGTTCATTCTCTCCTCTCAGAGTCATCGAAGTCCTCCTGTTGCTTGGGCTTTCTGTAATATTAGTGCAGTATGAGATGAATTGATCTACCATGATTTCCTTTAAAGGGACCAAGGAATTGATTTTTCATGTGTGTGGAAAAGTGAGAGAGGAGGAAAGGCTAATTTGTATACATGGATAGCCGGAAATACTAAGCCCAAGTATTGAAAAGGTGGACAATCCCCTTCATACACTTGAGGAAAAATTCATCAGGAAGAAATCTCAATCCTGAATATCTATGCCCCTAATATAAAAGCACCCACGTATGTAAAAGAAACATTGCTAAAATTCAAGGCAGCCATCAAACCGCACACACTAATAGTAGGAGACTTCAACACTCCTCTCTCACCAATGGACAGGTCAATCAAACAGAAACCTAACAGAGAAATTAGAGAATTAATGGAGGTAATGAAGCAAATGGACTTAACAGACATCTATAGATTATTCCACCCGAACAGGAAAAAATATACCTTCTTCTCTGCAGCTCATGGAACCTTCTTGAAAATTGACCACATACTCGGTAGCAAAGCTAACTTACACAGTTACAAAAAAATATTAGTAACCACCTGCGTCTTATCAAATCACCATGGATTAAAGTTAGAATTCAACAACAATGCTACCCCCAGAAAGCCTACAAACTCATGGAAACTGAACAGTCAACTACTGAACCATACCTGGATTAAGAAAGAAATAAAGAAAGAAATTAAAGTCTTCCTTGAATTCAATGAAAATAAAGAAACAACATACTCAAACTTATGGGACACTATGAAAGCAGTGCTAAGAGGAAAGTTCATCGCACTAAGTGCCCACTTAAAGAAAACAGAGAAAGCACATATTGAAGACTTAACAGCCCACCTGAAAGCTCTAGGAAAAAAAAGAAGCAGACTCACCTAGGAGGAGTAGAAGATTGGAAATAATCAAACTGAGGGCTGAAATCAACAAAATAGAAACACAGAAAACAATACAAAGAATCAATGAAACAAAAAGCTGGTTCCTGGAGAAAATCAACAAGATTGATAAACCCCTATCCAAACTAATCAAACGGCAGAGAGAAAACACGCAAATTAATAAGATCAGGAATGAAAAGGGGGACATAACCACAAACACAGAGGAAATTCAGAGAGTCATTAGATCTTACTACAAAAGCCTGTATGCCACTAAACTGGAAAATGTGAAAGAAATGGACACTTTTTTAGATAAATACCATTTACCAAAATTAAACCAGGACCAGGTGAACAATCTAAACAGATCTGTAAGTCACGAAGAATTAGAAGCTGTTATCAAAAACCTCCCTACCAAAAAAAGCCCAGGGCCAGATGGGTTCAATGCGGAATTCTACCAGAATTTCCAAGAAGACCTAATTCCTATACTCCTCAATGTATTCCACAATATAGAAACAGAAGGGTCATTACCAAATTCCTTTTATGAAGCTACAGTTACTCTGATACCAAAACCACACAAAGACTCAACCAGGAAAGAGAATTACAGGCTGATCTCACTCATGAATATCGACACAAAAATCCTCAACAAAATACTGGCAAACCGAATCCAAGAACACATCCGAAAAATTATCCATTATGATCAAGTAGGCTTCATTCCTGAGATGCAGGGCTGGTTCAACATACGAAAATCTATCAATGTAATCCAGCATATAAATAAACTTAAAGAAAAAAACCATATGATCATTTCATTAGATGCTGAAAAAGCATTTGACAAAATTCAACATCCATTTATGTTAAAAGTCTTGGAGAGATTAGGGATACAAAGGTCATACATAAATATAATAAAAGCTATATACAGCAAACCGACAGCTAACATCAAATTAAACGGAGAGAAACTCAAAGCCATCCCGCTTAACTCAGGACCACGACAAGGCTGTCCACTTTCGCCATACCTCTTCAATATAGTGCTGGAAGTTCTAGCAATAGCAATAAGACAACACAATGGGATCAAGGGAGTCCTGGGAACAAGCACAAATACACAAATATAAACAATCAGAAATTCTTCTGGTTGAAGAAAAGGACCAGAAACAACAATATCCTTTGGTGCAAATAAAGACAATCAGAACGCATGAATGTCATCTTAATACCAAGTTCCCTATTTCCACGTTTTTCTTTATAATACACACAGTGCCTGGCAAGATGGTCTTGTGCCTACAGATGCTTGTGCCAAGCACAATGGCCTGAGTTTGCCTTCCTGGGTACAGTGTAAAGAAAGAAGTGACTCCTAAAAGTAGCCTGCGAACTCCATGTGTATATTGTGACACACATGCATAAATACATGAGGACAAAATGTAAAATATATGTGAATGCTAAAAAGCAAACGATGATATTTTATGTGTGTTTAACACATATGCACGTGGATTATCTATAGGGTTTTGTAGAATAAAGAGCTCTAAAAAACGGCAAAAGTGTTTCTATTGTTAAATATTTTACTTTTAAAATATGATTTCGCCCTGAAATCCATACTGTACTGAACTTCACCATGTGTCCCTGGCTGGGCTCAAACTCATGTCAAACCCTTTTCTTCCACTTCCTGAGCCCTGGGATTACAGGTGTGAGGCACCACACCTAACATCAGGATTTACTTTCTGGAGAAAGGGGGCAAAAAGCAATACTGTGTAAACTATAAAATAGTAAGGACTTGTAATTTATAATCACTAAAACATATCAGAAAGGCTGATGAGAAATGAGAATGCTCTAAAGCTAAAATATTAAAAATAAGAATTAGAGAAACAAAATATGGGGGGATACGATTGCAAATGATAAAGAACAGAACATAACAACAGATACATTAGCTATTAATACATCAAACACTACAAATAAAGAATAAATATTTTCTGAACAGTTACAAAAACAAGAACAGTAATACCTTATCAGTAAGATAGAGAGATTAAGAAGTGTGTTTGAGGGCTGGGAGGATGGCTCGGGAGTCAGCATCACTGACTGCACTTCCAGAGGACCAGGGTTCAATTCCCAGCACCCACATGGCAGCTCGCAGCTGGCTGTCACTAAAATTCCAGGGGACCTGGCACCCGTACACAGGCCTATATCATGCAGGTCAAACACTAACACACGTAAAATAAAAATAAGCAATTCTCTTTAAATTGAAGAAAAAGATGCTGTCGACAGTTGTGAACCTGTCACTGGCTTTAGAATCATTTACTGCTAGTTGCTGGGAACAGTTTCTGTTCTCAGTTTAGGTTAGTCTACTTAGACTGTTGGTGGGGTTTCAAGTCTGCTGTTTGAGCACTTAGCCCCCAGCAGGTGGCACTGTTGGAGGAGTGTGGGGAGCATCCCAGGCCTGTAGCATGAGGGCAGGGCCTTTGAAGGCTTTTACACTTAGCACTCACTGAATCTGATCTGTAAGCTTTGCATCCTGTCCATTGCCACATGAGGAGTCTCCACCATGTGCCGGGGTCCCCATTAACAGCACCGTGATGGCATTGTGTGACACTTTTCCTGGGTAGGGAACCCATGTCAGAACAAATTGTGGGTAAGGAGTTTATAGAAACAGGGGTGATTCTAAAGCACTTGCATCACTAAAAGCCCACTCTCTCTCTATTGAGGACCCACGAATGCTGCATCTATCTGATTCTCCGGAGGTGGTGGATGGCTACAGAGCAGCATCAATCTCCAGACCAAACAGAGCTGATGCACATATGACCTCACATAGACTGTGACATCACTCACGAGATCTGCAGGAGCTCAAGCCAGATAAAATCCCAGCATGGAGGAGGGGAAGTGGCCACAAAGCCCTACTGCTAGCCAAGTAGCTATTTGTGATTGATAGCTGCTTGGAGAGGGAAAAAAGTTTTCTCAACGAAGTAACACTGGGTATAGCAAACACAGCACAGAACAGGACCCATGCCCAGTAGTTTCCAGTATAACTAGGACTCCATGGTTTTGTCTTTAACTTATAAACAGACTGTTTTGTTTGTTTTAAGCATGAGAAAGAGCATAATGTTAAGTTGGGAAAAGTTAGGGAAGGGAGAAAATATGATAAAAATGAATGAAAAATTTAAAAATAAGGAAAAATGAAAAGTAAAATATATATGTTGAGGTGTGGCTGAGGGCATGGCTCTTGCAAAAGACCTGACTTCAGTTATCAGATCCCAAATGGTGACTCACAATGGCCTGTTATCTAGTTCTAGGCAAACTGACACCATCTTATGATTTATGTGGGCAAATCCACAAAAACACACGGAGATAAAATACCCATGCACATAAAATTAAAATAGACCAGCCTGGTCTACAAGAGCTAGTTCCAGGACAGGCTACAAAACCACAGAGAAACCCTGTCTCGAAAAACAAAAAAAAAAAAAAAAAACATAAAATTAAAATAAACAAAACCTGAAATAATATGATACAACTATTGATTTCGATAGTGCTCTTAGTCATAGGAACTGAGTTAAGTTTTCAGTAACTACTAACAGCCATCTGTAATGTGAGGCCACCCTGGGCGATTTAGTTCATGTTTTTTTAGCCCATGTTACATAGCAAGACATACATACAAAGTCACACACACACACACGTTCTCCACATATCTGTACATTTATATATTTACTTCACTATTATTGTGACTCCATATCATAAGCATTGTTGCCATCCTCATTGTACACAAGAAACGAAAGGCCCAGAGAGACTGAATAAGTAGCTTCCAAGTCACAGAGCAACTAAGATGTTACCCATGATTAAGTCATGCCTCCTAGTCATCCTGATCATTGTGAGGTCAGGAGGCAACCTGGGCACTCAGTATGTAACCATATGAAGGAGGCAGTAGATACAGGAAACTGAGAAACACCCCAAGATGGCACATTCATGGCTCATGTCCTAGGGTCAGGCAAGTATTCGCTCTCCTCTCTATGATTTGGAAAAAGATCAGAAAGTCAAGGCAGGGGATCCCAGGTGGGCCAGTTTTGGTTCTCAGACTTTATTCACTGGAAGGGGTATATGAAGAAGAGAGAGGAGTGTGTGGAGAAAGTACGCAGACACTTGTTTGTCTGCCTCCCTAATTTCCTGCAGTGGACCGGAACAAAAATCTACCTGTGATTGGAAATGTTGCCCCAGCCTGAAAAGAACAGAAAATCTTCTCGCCAGTATCTCTCTCAACATATAGTAGTCAAGGATGTGAATGACACTTCACACAAAATGTTCCTGTGGAGCCCAGCAGTGAGGACAGGAAGGACCATGTCAGAAGGGGAGAAGAGCCAGGGGTGTGAGAACAAGACACCCAGTCACTGTGAGGAGCTGCTCTGATACGTTTCTTGGCAACTGTTGTCACATTACCGACATTGGGCACATGATGCATGAAACTGATGTCTGGAAGCTCCTGAAACCACAGCTGGAACCATGAATTCATACGTTCTGAGTAAAGACTAAGTCTTCAGCCATCTAGACTTATTCTTGTGGAGATAGGAACCACAGGCAGGGCCTTAGCCTTGTGCTCCTTGCTTTCTATTCTGGAGGGCTTCCTGGTGCTAGATGGACACCCTGGGAGTCAGAGAATCTTACAGGACCTGCTCTGTTGGGATCATCTCCTTTGCTTAGCCAGAAGGGACTGGCGGTACAGCCTGCAGCTCTCCCCTCTGCTCATTGTCCCTGTGTTCTTTCTCAGGCCTGACAAACCCCTCATTCTTACCTTCCAGGTTTAAGATCTGAGGATTCTGCCTCCTGCCCAGGCTGAAGCCCTCCATCTACTACTGCAGGCGGCTTCAGTTCCCTTCCCGACCAAGGCCAGAACAACTCATTCTGTGTCCATGGTCCCAGGTAGGCTGAGTTGCCCATTCTTGCTTAAAAGGCTTTATTGTTGGTCAGGCCTGAAACATGAGCAAGAAAGAAACTTCCAGATGGCTAAACTTACCCTGACTGCTGTACAGTTTCATCATCTTCTCTTTCCACTCAGCATGATTCTGGGAAGCCTGTGCTGGCTATTGCTGGCTTCTTTCTTCACTGAGAGATGGTGCACTGCTCCAAATGAGCTGAGGAATAACCAAGATCTGAGCCAGATGTCCGGAAACCAGACTGTCTCCTTTGTGCTGAAGGAAAAACACTAAAAAGACCTAGGATTTGAGTATGATGGCAGTTGACAGTGAAGCTATTAGGCATAAGGTAGGCTCTGGGAGGGACCAACAGACCACAAAAGAAAGGCCATAGAACAATGGGTAGGCAGCCTAAGGTCCTGATGTGGCATTAAGATAATAATGGTAGCCTACCTGGGGTCAAGAGAAAAGGATAATGGCAGTGAGAGACTCTGGAAGAGCCAGCTCAGGACCTTCCAAACAAGATGTGAACAACAATGCGGAATGGTGGTCCATATTAGCTGGATCAGATAAAAACAGCCTCAAGACTTCCTCTGCAGGGTGGCATGCAGAGTGCTCTAACACTTTCCCCAGTAAACTTTCAACTTAGGTTTGTCCTTTCTTTCTTTCTTTCTTTCTTTCTTTCTTTCTTTCTTTCTTTCTTTCTTTCTTTCTATCTTTCTTTCTCTCTCTCTTTCTTTCTTTTTTCCTTCCTTTCTTCTTTTTCGTCCTTCCTGCCACACCAACTCCAGTGTCGTCTGTGTGACATGACATCTGTCATTATCCCGTACTAGAGCTACATGTCCTATGGGACTAGGCTTCCTGGAGGTCAATGGCAGACCCTCGGTATAGGCTGGCCTTGAGCCATAGACGGGTTTCTCGATTAGCTGGCTATGCGAGATATGGGCTTTGCACAATTTCTTATATAATAATGATATTCATTATATCTACAAGACAAGGAATATCTCTTCAGTAACAACTCTGGGATTCTGAAGCAGAATATGGGGATGTATAAGAATACAGCAGAACCTTTGTCATACACAGGGTGTATGATGATCTAGGGAATAGATGGGTTCATGTTGATAGACAAAGACTGTTATGTTATACTTTGAACTTTATGGATAGGCTTCCTAGATCCCAACCCCCATAGTGTCTGCTGCATAAGGAGGTACTAAAAAGTATATTTCAACAGGTGCAGAGAACTGATTAGGTATATTTGGTCACTAAATGAAATAAATGGTTAGGAAGTGGAAGGGCCATGATAGCGATAATGAGACAGAAACTTTCTATTCATAAGAAGAAACCACTTGCCTAAGGTTTACATTCCCAAGAAAAAGATTTCCTCTTCTAAGGATGCTTTATGTCTAACACCTGTTCCTGATAGTACAATTTTCTTAAATATCGCTGATATGACTAAAAGAAGCTTTCATACTGTGCCACCCAATGATACATGACCTTCTGATTTGTCCGTTGTTTGAGTACTATATAATGAAAACCTGAATTCAGTAAAATTGCAGCAGATTCCAACCACTCTCTTGTGTGTTGTGTCTGTCTGTCACTTGCTTAACTTGTGCCTTCCTGTTACCAAGACACTGCTTCTCCCACGGTCTGAGTGGCTCCACTGGGCCGGTCCATGGCACCTTCCTTTCTTCTTTCTTTCTTCCTTTCCTTCTTTCCTTCATTCCTTCCTTCTTTCGTTCCTTCGTTCCTTCCTTCCTTTTTGTTTATCTGAGTTTCTCTGTGTAGCCATGGCTGTCCTGGAACTTTCTCTATAAACCATACTGACCAAGAACTCAGATTCATTTGCCTCTGCCTCGAGAGTACTGGGATTAAAGGCATGCAGCACCATACCTGAAAAACTTCAGCTGTTTCTTAACTGCTTTACATATTCTTGCATCTTATACACCTACTTACTTATAACAGAATGAATTCTAGATAAGCTGGGCTTCTGAGAAAAGGACACACTTTTCCTGGAAGTATTCATTCTTGGGGGAGGACAAAGGAGAGATGGACAGTGAGAAGAGAAATTTAGGTCCTGTGCCCACTAGAATCTAGGTTGCTGCATCTCGACTTGGCCAGGTTGCTTTGCCTCCTTGATTGCTCTGCTTATAGTCTTGAGTACTTGACCAACTACTGCATCCTATCAGAATTCTTCTTTTTTGAAAACAAGAAGGATCAAATGAACAAATGAATGAAAGAAAGACACAGAAAGATGAAAGAAGAAAGAGAGAAAGGAAGAGACTGCTGCTAAGATCAAGGCCAGAGAAAAAGAGAGATCCTCTCCACTAAATAAGAAAAACCAGTGAGGTAACTGGAAGTAGGATTCAGAAGGCCAGAATTAGATAGGGTAATATCACCTGATTTCATAGCATTGATACATGGACCTCCGTTCATGCAAATCAAATTAGCCTTGGGGCATAAGGTCCAAAATTCACTCACTCTCTCTCCCACCCTTTGTGTGTGTGGGAGGGGGGGTATGTTGTGAGGTAGTATTGGTGTGTGTGGTATATAAACTCCTAGTATGATTTCGTGAGGTATCCAGGGAGGAGAACCTCCACACCAGATGATCAAATGTAGGGGTGTGTGAGTGTGTGTGTGTGTGTGTGTGTGTGTGTGCATGCACGAACGCACACAGGTGTCTGTACACACTTTTGGTGGATGCCAAAGAACAGCTTTGGGTGTGTTTTCTCAGGTCTGTCCACTTTTTTCTGAGACAGAGTCTTTCATTGGCCTGAAGCTCACAAAATAGTGTAAGCTGTCCGACCGGTAAACCCCAGGAACATTACGTCTCTACAGTTTTGTGCTGGGATTCCACAACTAGAGTTTTATGTAGGTTCTGGGCATTGCAAAGCAAGCACCTTGTTAACTGGGCCATCCCCTCAAATCCTAGGATGAAGTTTTTAATTGGGGAACAAGATAATCAGTTAGAAATGTGGTTTTTTAAACGTGGGTGTACTTTTTAAAAAGAGGAGGGGGTGCATTCTGAAAACATTTACTTAGGTTCTGAGTGCTAAGTGTTTTGCAAATCAGGTAAGGCTCCAAAAGACCAAGGTATTATTCCACCAAAACCCAACTTGGTGGGCCAAAGAGTTTAAAACTCACAGCTAATGGATGAGGGATTACTTACAGGAGCAAAGCAGCAACTGACTGCTGTGTGGAAGAAGGATTCCTTTTCTGTAGCTGGATAGAGGAAAGTGCTTGCCATGTCAGTGGACCATCCACACTCTTGGTACTCTAGAGTCTCCAGAGGCGAGGAAACCACATGCAACTGGGAGAGAATCACACACAGCTGTAAAGGTGATGCAAAAAAGAGAAGCTGGATTCACATGTGAAAGTTCTATAACACCTGCCCCAATCCCAACACCCTTGTTATAAGAAACTTCAGCAGGCAGGTGGTGGTAGGGTGTGTAACAAGGATGGTGAGTGAGCCATGGACAGCAAGCCAGTAAGCAGCATTCCCGCATGGCCACTGTATACTGGTATATTTGTGTTTAAATGAATAAAGTTTGATGAGTGGGCAAAGCAGCCATGCTCGTCAGCTATACAGGACAGCATGGTGGTAGTACATGACTTTAATCCCAGGACTCAGGAGACAGAGGCATGCAAAACTCTGAGAGTTCAAGGCTAACCTGGGCTGTACAAGATTGATCCAGAAACAGGTCCAGGTGGTGGTGGTTCACACCTTTAATCTCAGGGTTTGGGGGTCACACCCTTTTAATCCCAGCACTAGGGAGGTGCAGACAGGAGCAATATTCTGAGTAGAAGGAGGAATATAAAGGAGAAGAGACAGGAACTCAGGAGTGTGGAGTCTTAGGATTTGTGGAGATAGGATCTCGCCCTTTTGGTCTGAAGGCTTGGTGTAGGGTAAAAGGTCTCTCTAGCGGTTGGCAGCTTTGCTTTTCTGATCTTCAGATTCGACCCTAATACCTGTTTCTGGGTTTGTATTATTCTGCTACACCTCTGCTTTGACTCCTGCTTCAGATCCCTTTCTTGAGTTCCTGTCACGATGGACTAAAGCTGTAAACTTAAAAGAACCCTTTCAACATGCTTTTGAACACAGTGATTACAATTTAAAACTTAAACAGCATATTCCCAAGTGTGGGATAAACCAGACACCTTAAACCTCACATTTTAGCCATCCATAATATTCAGAGTAACACAAGCCCTGCATTCAGAGCCCCTAACCAACATAAGGCCACTTGCTTTTAAAATTTTTTTAAATTTTAGAAATTTATATTTTATGGAGAAGTTGCAAAAATAGGACAGAATATTCCCACAAATGCCTATATCATGCAAGCCAAAAATTCACACATGTAAAAAAAATAAGTAATTCTCTTTAAAGTTGAAGAAAAATATGCTGGCGACAGTGGTGATGCTGTCACAGCCTTTAGAATCATTTACTGCTCATTTAGTCAGGACTGGTTGCTAGGAACAGCTTCTGTCCTCAGTTCAGTTTAGTCTACATAGATTGTTGGTGGGGTTTGCAAGTTTGCTGTTTGAGCACTTAGCCCCAAGCAGGTGGCACTGTTGGAGGACTGTGTGGAGCATCCCAGGCATGTAGCTTTAAGGCTGTTACACTTACCACTCACTGAATCTGATCTGTAAGCTTTGCATCCTGTCTACTGCCACATGAGCAGTCTCTACCATGTGCCACGGTCACCATTAACAGCACTGTCGTGGCATTGTGTGGCATTATTACTGGGTAGGGAACCCATGCCAAATCAAATTGTGAATGAAGAGTTTACACAAACAGGGGTGATTCTGGATAGTGCTCTTAGCCAGAGGACCTGAGATCAGTTTGCAGAAACTACTAACAGCCATCTGTGACAGTGAGGCCACCCTGGGCTATTCAACCCATGTTACATAGCAAGACACACACACACACACACACACACACACACACACACACACACACACACACACACACATGTTCTCCACATACATTTACTTCACCATTAGAGTGACTAGATATCATAAGTATTGTTGCCATTTACATTGTACACAAGAAGCGAAATGCCCAGAGAGGCTAAATAAGTAGCTCCCAAGTCACAGAGCAACTAAGATGTTACCCATGATTTAGTCATGCCTCCTAGTCATCCTGAACATTGTGAGGTCAGGAGGCAACATGGGCCGACACTATATAACCATATGAAGGAAGCAGTAGATACAGGAGACTGAGAAACACCCAAAATGGCACATTCACGGCTCATTTCCTAGACTCTGGCAACTACTCACTCTCAGCTCTATGATTGGGAAAAGGATCAGAGAGTCAAGGCAGGGAATCCCAGGTGGGCAAGATACTGGTTCTCAGACTTTATTCACTGGAAGGGGTATATGAAAGAGAGAGATGTGTGTGAGGGGAAAGTACGCGGACACTTGTTTGTCAGTCTTCCTAATTTCCTGCGGTGGACCAGAACAAAATCTACCTGTGATTGGATATGATGGCCCAGCCTGAAAAGAACAGAAAAGCTTCTCACCAGTATCTCTGTGGACATCTAGTGGTTGTAGATGGGTTTGACACCTCACGCAAAAAGTTCCTGTGGGTCCCAACAGTGAGGACAGGAAGGACCATGAGCAGAAGGGGAGAAGAGCCACAGGGCTGTGAGAACAAGACAGAGCCAGTCACTGGGAGGCCTGCTCTGATGCGTTTCCTGGCAACTGTTGTCACGTTATCCACAGTGGGTGCTATGTTACAGAAAACTGATGTCACAAAGCTCCTGAAACTAGAGCTGGAGTCATGAATTCAAGTGTTCCAGGTAGAGACCAAGTCTCCACCCATCTAGCCTTGGTCTTGTGAAGATAGGAACCACAGAAAGGGCCTTAGCCCTGTGCTTCCTGCTTTCTATTCTGGAGGGCTTCTGGGCTTGAGATGGGCACCCCTGGGAGTCAGAGAATCTTACAGGACCTGCTCTGTAGGGACCATCTCCTTTCCTTGGCCAGCAGGAACTGGTAGTACAGCCTGCTGCTCTCCCCTCTGTTCGGCATCCCTGGGGCCTTTCTCAGGCCTGACTAACCCCTCATTCTTACCTTCCAGGTTTAAGGTCTGAGGATTCTGCCTCCTTCCCAGGCTGAAGCCGTCCATCTACTACTGCAGTCAGCTTCAGTGCCCTTCCCGACCACGGCCAGACCAACTCATTCTGTCCCAATGGTCCTAGGTAGGCTGTGTTGCCCACTCTTGCTTAAAATGCTTTTGTTGGTCAGGCCTGAAACATGAGCAAGAAAGTAACTTCCAGATGGCTAGACTCACCCTGACTGTTGTACAGTTTCATCATCTTCTCTTTTGACTCAGCATGATTCTGGGAAGCCTGTGCTGGCTGTCGCTGTTAGCTTTCTTCTCTGAGAGCTGCTGCACTGCCACAAATGAGCTGAGGAATAACCAAGATCTGAGCCAGATGTCCGGACACCAGCCTGTCTCCATTGTACTGAAGGAAAAAGACTAAAAAGACCTAGGATTTGAGTATGATGGCAGTTGACAGTGAAGCTATTAGGCATAACGTGAGCTCTGGGAGGACCAACAGACCTCAAAAGACATGCCATAGAACAATGGGTAGGCAGCCTAGGGTCCTAAGTGATATAAAGTTAATGGGGTGGCCTATCTGGGGTCAGGAGAGTGGGAGAGTGGCAGTGGGAGACTAGGGATGGCCCAGCTCAGGTCCTTCCAAACAGGATGTGACCAACAATGGGTGTGGTGGTCCATAATAGCTGGATCAGATTAAAGTAGTGATGTGGGAGTGTCATATATCAATCTGTTGATTTCATTGGCTAAGCAATAAAGAAACTGCTAGGCCCATTGGATAGGCCCACCCTTAGGTGGGTGGAGTAAACAGAACAGAACGCTGGGAGGAAGAGAAAGTGAGGTCATACTCGGCAGCTCTCCTCTCCGGAGCAGACGCCATGCTACCGGCTCCTGGGCAGACACAGGCGATGAAGCTCTGAACTAGAATCTTCTCGGTAAGACCGGTGCTCACAGATTGTTAGAGATGGGTTGATTGGGATATCAGAATTAGCCAGTAAGGGCCGGAGCTAAAGGGCCAAAGCAGTGATTAAAAGAATATAGTGTCTGTGTAATTATTTCGGGGCATAAGCTAGCTGAGCCAGGTGGCTGGGGTTTTGGGGACGTAGCCCCGCTGCTGCTCCTTATTACTACAAATGACGCCCAGACGTGTGGCTAACTGAACCCACTGAAAGCCTGAGAAAGCTTGGGAAAGAGTAAAACATGTTTTCTTGATTGTGACAATTTCTCTGGTCTACTCTGCTTGCCAGAGGCAAGCAAGCACCTCATCTAAGAGAGGCTTCCTGACTCAGCTTTAGCTGCAAAGCCTGTAGCTCATTAAGAGGTCCTGCCACGAAACACTTAAAAGGTGTTTACAAAAAGCTGAACGCATGCTTTTCTGTTTTTAGCCGTAGCAGGAAAAAAGCTGCCCATTTAAAAATGCCGGCTTTCTGGGCCATCCTGCCAGGGCAAACTCTGACTGTTTGAGACAGGAGGGCCGGCTACTGAGAGAGGACTTGAGTGTTGTCTGTTGTAGCTTGCTGGCTGGCAGGGACCTTGAAAAGCCAGTTGTGGCTATAAACACGGCTACAGCCAGTACCTCAGCCATGAGGCTGGAAAGCTAAGGATCCAGCCGTTAAAGCCACAGCTTTAGTCCTACTGATATTGCTTGGTAAATTAAAGGCTCTTGTGGTCAGAAAAAGAGAGATATACAGTAAAGAGAGATTCAAAGACAGAAAATTTCTGAATGGTTTACTGTGTGTTAAAAATATATGCAGACTAAAAGTTAAAATTCTTAAAGTAAACCTCTGTGACTTCAAGGTGTGGTGGCACACGCCTTTAATCCCAGTGCCTAGAAGGCAGAGACAAACAGATCTCTGTGAGTTCAAGGTGTAGTAGTGTACGCCTTTAATCCCAATGCCTGGGAGGCAGAGACAGGCGGATCTCCGAGAGTTCAAAGACAGCCTGGTCTACAGATATACGCTCAAAAAGCAAAAAGTTAACCTAGGAATGTCACAGCTTAGATTCTTAAGCGCCTAGTGATTTAAAGGCGCAAATCAAAAGTGCTCCTGGATAGTAAAAAATTGTAGATTCACAATAGGACAGATTCAGACCACTAAATGAGTCACAATGTTGGATGAATATACGTAGGCTTGGGAGAGAGAAGAAAAAGAATATAGAAAATAAAGTTAATGTTAAAAAAGTAAAAGTAAAGTCTTTAAAGAGACAGAGTATAGATAGTTATAGATATAAATAAAAATAAGCCGCGTAAAAATGAAAAATTCACAGAGAGTCTGGATTATGTACATTGTGTTTTCTTTAAAATTTTTGACTGTGAAGGAGCTAAGTACAGAGAGACATTTCATTACATGGGCTGCCAAGCTAAACCAGAATGGATATAAGGGTATTACAATTTCAGAATTTGGGTCTAAGGATATGATGCTTTGGAGAGAGTCTTATTTTGTTTTCACAGAGGATGAGACTCTATGGATTTCTTCTATTCCGATTTGGTATGATGGACCACGTCCTCCTGAAGGTTTGCTGTGAACATCTTCAGAAAATTGCTTTGCTCAACTGCCAACTGATATGACCCTGGCACACAGGTTATACCATGAAAGACCTAATTAACGACGCCCCCATTCAGCAGGAAGCAGTTTGGAGAGAAAAAACTGCGCCCATGTTCCCAAATATAGTTTATAAACGTTCTTTTACATTTAAAGGGGGATATGATATAGACATGAATAATTTGCATTAGTACAGATTTTGCTTTATTGATAGAGATTTACGGTCAATTTTGTTATATGTATAAATGTTTCTGATGTAACTTTTACTTGATAACTGTTTTGTTATATGTAATTTTGCTATGTTAAGGTTAAAGCCTTCCTTTTTTTGTTTAAACAGAAAAAGGGGAAGGGATGTGGGAGTGTCATATATCAATCTGTTGATTTCATTGGCTAAGCAAAAAAAGAAACTGCTAGGCCCATTGGATAGGCCCACCCTTAGGTGGGTGGAGTAAACAGAACAGAACGCTGGGAGGAAGAGGAAGTGAGGTCAGACTCGGCAGCTCTCCTCTCCGGAGCAGACGCCATGCTACCGGCTCCTGGGCAGACACACGCAATGAAGCTCTGAACTAGAATCTTCCTGGTAAGACCGGTGCTCACAGATTGTTAGAGATGGATTGATTGGGATATCAGAATTAGCCAGTAAGGGCCGGAGCTAAAGGGCCAAAGCAGTGATTAAAAGAATATAGTGTCTGTGTAATTATTTCGGGGCATAAGCTAGCTGAGCCAGGTGGCTGGGGTTTTGGGGACGTAGCCCCGCTGCTGCTCCATATTACTACAAAGTAGTCTCAAGACTTCCTCTGCAGGGTGGCATGCAGAGTGTTCTAACCACATCCCCTAGTAAACTTTCAACTTAGCTTTGTTCTCTCTCTCTCTCTCTCTCTCTCTCTCTCTCTCTCTCTCTCTCTGTGTGTGTGTGTGTGTGTGTGTGTCTCTTTGTCTCTCTCTCCCTTCCTTCCTTTCTTCATTTTTTGATTTCTACCTTCCTTCTTTTTTTTTTCTGAGTTTCTCTATGTAGCCATGGCTGTTCTGGAACTTTCTCTATGAACCAGACTGGACAAGAACTCAGAGATTCATGTGTCTCTGCCTTCAGAGTGCTAGGATTAATGGCGTGTACCACAATAACTGACAAACTTCAGCTGTTTCTTAAACTTCTTTACATATTCTTGCATCTTATACACCTACTTACTTATAACAGATAGCATTTTAAGTAAGCTGGACTTCTCAGAAAAGCACAATGTTTTTCTAGAAGTATCCATCCTAGGGGGAGCACAACGGAGAGATGGACAGTGAGAATATAAATTTAGGCTATGTGCCCACTAGAATCCAGGTTGCTGCATCTCAACTTGGATAGTTTGCTTTGCCTCCTTCATTGCTGTGCTTACACTCTTGAGTACTTGACCAACTACTGCATTCTATCATAATTCTTCTCTTTTGAGAACAAGAAGGATCAAATGAACAAATGAATGAAAGGGAGACAGAAAGAAGAAAGGAAAGAACAGAGAAAGGAAGAGGCTGCTGCTAAGATCAAGACCAGAGAAAAAGAGAGATCCTCTCCACTTAATAAGAAAACCCGCAAGGCAACTGGAAGTAGGAGTCAGGAGACCGGAATTAGGTTGAGTAGTGTCACCTGATTTCTTAGCACTGATACCTGGACCTCCTTTCAGGCTAATCAAATTAGACCTTGGGCATAAGGTACATAATTCATTCTCTCTCTCTCTCTCTCTCTCTCTCTCTCTCTCTCTCTCTCTCTCCATCTCTATCCTCTGCGTGTTGGGGGGAGGTTGTTGTGATGTTGTAGTGATGTGTGGGATATGTAAGCTCCTAGTATGATGTCACAGCGTATCCAGGGAAGAGAATAACCACACCGGGTGATCAAATATAGGTGTGTGTGTGGCAGTGGTGTGCGTGGGTGGGTGTGGGTTTCTGTGCACACTTCTAGTAGATGCCTAAGGAAATGTATGGGTGTGTTATCGCAGGTACTGTCTCTTTTTTTCTGAGACAGGGTCTTTATTGGCCTGAAGCTGACAAAATGGGGTAAGTGGTCTGACTGGTAAACCCAAGGATCGTTACGACTGCACAGTTTTGTGCTGGATTTTAAGTACAGACTACCAGAACTGGAATTTTTACTTAGATTCTGGGGGTGGAATTTGTGTCCTCGTGCTTGCAAAGAGAGCACCTTGCTAACTGAGCTATCCTTCAGATGCTAGGATGAAGTTTTATTTGGGATACAAGATAATCAGACATGTAGTTTTTAAAAAAGTGGATGTACTAAAAAAAAGTGGCTATATTCTGAAACATTAACTTAGACCCTGAGAGTTAAGTGTTTCCCAAATCAGCTAGGCCTCCAACAGACCAAGGTATTATTCCACCAAAACCCAACTTGGTGAGCCAAAGAGTTTAAAACTTACAGCTAACGAATGAGGGATTACTTAGAGGTGCAGAGCAGCGACTGACTGTGGCGTGGAAGAAGGATTCCTTCTCTGTAGCTGGATAGATGGAAGTGCCTGCCCCATCAATTGACCTTCCACACTCTCGGTACTCTAGAGTCTCCAGACGCTTCAGAACCACGTGTAACTGGGATAGAATCTCACACAGCTGAAAAGGAGATACTTCAAGGAGAGGCGGGAATCTCAGGTAATGGTCTAATGACACTGGCCCCAAGTCTTGTATAAAGAAACTTCAGGAGGCAGTTGGTGGTAGGGTGTATAACAGGGAAGCTGAGTAATCCATGGACAGCAAGGCAGTAAGCAGCATTCCCGCCATGGCCTCTGTATACTGGTATATTTGTGTTTAAATGAATAAAGCTTGCCTGAAGATCAGCGGGCAAAGCAGCCACACCCCTCAGCTATACGGGACAGGGCGGGGGGTGGGGTGGCACACACCTATAATCCTAGAACTGGGAATACAGAGGCAGGCAAATTTCTGTGAGTTCCAGGCTATCCTGGAATATACAAGATTTGTACAGAAACAGATACAGGTGGTGTTGGTTTACAACTTTAATCTCAGTGTTTGGGAGTCACACACTTTTAATCCCAGCAAGAGGGAGTTGGAGACAGAAGCAATATGCTGAGCAGAGAGAGGAATATAAAGGAGAAGAGACAGGCACTCACTCGAGTGTGGAGTCTGAGGATTCGTGGAATCAGGACCTCGCCCTTTGAATCTGAACACTTGGTAGGGTAAGAGGTCCCTCTAGTGGTTTGCTGCTTTGCTTTTTTGATCTTCAGCTTGGACCCCAATACTTATCTCTGGGTTTGTATAATTCTGCTACACCTCTGCTTTGATTCCTGCTTCGAGATTCCTTCCTTGAGTTCCTTTCACAAAGGACTACAACTGTAAACTTAAATAAATCTTTTCAACTTGACTTTGAACACAGTGATTACAATTTAAAACTAAGACAGCATATTCCCTAGTGGGAGATAAATCAGACACCTTAAACCTCATATTTGAGCCATCCATAATCATCAGTGTGTCACATACCCTGCATTCAGAGCCTCTAACCAGCATAAGGCCACGTCCTTTTAAGAATTTTTTTTTAATTTTAGAGATTTATATTTAACGGAAAAGTTGCAAAAAAAGACAGAATATTCACAAATGCCATGCAGCTGGTTGATTATTTTGTTACTACTTTGAGTAGATGTATGAAAACTGAGCCAATCAAGGCATTCTTAATTACTGAATCCATGGTTTATTGAGATTTCCTTACGTTTTACCATTACTCGTTACCATTGTCCATTACAAAATCCTGCGAATAGCCTAATTCATACAACAGTGGTTCACATGGCTTTCCTGTAAGACCATGTTGTGTGTGTGTGTGTGTGTGTGTGTGTGTGTGTGTGTGTGTGTGTAGTTTGTGCTGAGGAATCATTTCTTAGACTTCTAGGGTAAATTGAAACGTTAGTGTGTTGCATCTTTCCCTCCTGTCTTTATCTCAATGGAGTCACCATTGGGAAGAGCATGCGCACACTACACCTTGATGAGGCTTCCATAAGAAGTTCTTCTGTGAAGTAGATCACCTCAGTCAAGGTTGCAGAGAACATCAAGTTCTTCATATTGTATATTGTTCATTTTATAAAAGCTCCCTCCAGAATTGGAAGCCTCACAGACATGGTGGCTGTCCTAGTTATTTGTCGACCTACCACAGTGTCTACTGAGAGGGAATCCTCTAATGAGAAACTGCCTACATCAGATTTGGAGGTTGGTCTTTAAGCACATCTGTGTGTGGTTTCCTTGATTATTAACTCACATAAGAGGTCCCGACCACTGTAGGCAATACCATTCCTAGGGAGGAGGCTCTGGGTTAGATAAAAGTACCAGGGAAGCATTAGCCTATGAGCAAGCCAGAGAAAAGACAAAGAAACAGCGCTCTTCCTTCCAGGCTTCCCTCCTCGAGGTTCCTGCCTTGAGTTCTTGCCTGCATTTCCCCAGTGATGAACTGTGACTTGGAAGCCTGTGCAAAAAAACCCTTCCTTCTCTAAGCTGATTTTGTGTTGGAGTGTTTTATAACAGCACCAGAAACTGCTACTGTGGCCCACCCTGTTGGCAGGCACGGGCAAGGAAAGGCACATTCCAGACTGGTCTGGGCTACATAATGAAACATTGAATCAAAAACTAAACCCAAAACAATAGTGATAACCACAAAATGAAAGTGTAAATCCACTCAGGAATACAGGTTGCTGAACAACAGTATTCTGCTGTGTAATGGTATGCCAATGCCTGTCTCTAATGTTCATTCTCTCCTCTCAGTGCCACCAATGTCCTCCTGTCTCTTGGGCTTTCTAATACTACTGCAGGTATGAGATGAATTGATATACGATGACTTCCTTTAAAGGTACCATGGAATTGATTTTTCGTGTGAGTGGAAAAAGTGAGGGAAAAAGCCTCATTTGTATACATGGATAGCCAAAAATTCCAAGTTCACGTATTGAAAAGATGGCCACTCCCATCCATCCACTTGAGGTGCTAGCACATCTAGTATGATGTGTTTTATTCAAAACGCTGTGACTTTCTCATCAGTGATCTTGGACCCTAGACGAGAGGGAGGGCATATTTTACCAATAAGCTAGAATTAAGCAGACCAGCTGAAAAAAAAACAGATATAATTCAATAATTGAAAAGGATTAACTCACGCGACCAGGTAAAGTTTCTCACGTCCAAAACCGGTCTGGCCAATGCGGCAAGAAGAGTGCAAAAGAGGGCAAGGGCAGCTGGATTCCCAGGTTTTCTTCCCTGGCAGCAGGCAACCACACCCTAGCCAAAAGTGATTGGCCGACCTACCCTATCAAGAGGGCAACTTCCTCTAAAAGGTGGTGACAGAAAATGTTAACTCAGTCTCTTATCCATTGATAACATTCTCCATGCCTGAAGGTGACAGAGATGTTTTCAGAATGAAAGAAAAGTAAGAGTCCTGGGAGCAAGCACAAATACACAAATATAAATAATCAGAAATTCTTCTGGTTGAAGAAAAAGACCAGAAACAACAATATCCTTTGGTGCAAATAAAGACCATCAGAACGCATGAATGTCATCTTAATACCAAGTTCCCTATTTCCACGTTTTTCTTTATAATACACACAGTGCCTGGCAAGATGGCCCTGTGCCTATAGATGCTTGCGCCAAGCACAATAGCCTGAGTTTGCCTTCCTGGGTACAGTGAAAAGAAAGAAGTGACTCCTAAAAGTAGCCTACTAACTCCACGTGTATATTGTGACACACATGCATGAATACATGTGGACAAAATGTAAAATATATGTGAATGCTAAAAAGCAAACGATGATATTTTATGTATGCTTAACACATATGCATGTAGATTATCTATAGGGTTTTGTAGAATAAAGAGCTCAAAAAACGGCAAAAGTGTTTCTATTGTTAAATATTTTACTTTTAAAATAAGATTTCACCCTGAAACCCATACTGTACTGAACTTCACCATGTGTCCCTGGCTGGGCTCAAACTCATGTCAAACCCTTTGCTTCCACTTTCTGAGCCCTGGGATTACAGGTGTGAGGCACCAAACCTAACATCAGGATTTACTTTCTGGAGAAAGGGGGCAAAAAGCAATACTGTGTAGACTATAAAATAGTAAGGACATGTAATTTATAATCACTAAAACATATCAGAAAGGCTGATGCGAAATGAGAATGCTCTAAAGCTAAAATATTAAAAATAAGAATTACAGAAACAAAATATGGGGGATACGATTGCAAATGATAAAGGATAGAACATAACCACAGATACATTAGCTATTAATGCATCAAACACTACAAATAAAGGATAAATATTTTCTGTACAGTTACAAAAGCAAGAACAGTAATACCTTCTCAGTAAGATAGAGAGATTAAGAAGTGTGTTTGAGGGCTGGGAGGATGGCTCAGCAGTCAGCATCACTGGTTGCTCTTCCAGAGGATCCGGGTTCAATTCCTGGTGACATTGTGACATTGGTGACACTTTTCTTGGGTAGGGAACCCATGTCAGACCAAATTGTGGGTGAGGAGTTTATAGAAACAGGGGTGATTCTAAAGCACTTGTATCACTAAAAGCCCACTCTCTCATGGGTGAGGACACACAGAGTCTGCATCTATCTGAATCTCTGGAGGTGGTGGATGACTCCAAAGTAACAACGTTCTCCAGACCCAACAGAACTGATTCACATAGGACCTCACAGAGACTGTGAGATCACTCACGAGATCTGAAGGAGATCAAGCTAGATAAAATCCCAACATGGAAGTGGGAAGTGGCCACAAACCCTACTGCTAGCCAAGTAGCTATTTGTGATTGATAGCTGCTTGGAGAATGAAAACAATTTTCTCAATGAAGTGACACTGGGTATAGCAAACACAGCACAGAACAGGCCCCATGCCCAGTTGCTTCCAGTATAACTAGGATGCCATGGTTTTGTTTTTGACTTATAAAAAGACTCTTTTGTTTGTTTTAAGCAAAAGAAAGAGCATAAGTTTAAGATGGGAAAATTTAGGGAAGGGAGAAAATATGATAAAAATGAATGAAAAATTTAAAAATAAGGAAAAATGAAAAGTAAAATATATATTTTGAGGCAAGTCTGAGGGGATGGCTCTTGCAAAAGACCTGACTTCAGTTGCAGACACCAAATGGTGACTCACAATTGCCTGTTTTCTAGTTCCAAGCAATCTGACACCATCTTATGACCTATGTGGGCAAATCCACAAAGACACAGAGATAAAATATCCCTACACATAAAATTAAAATAAACAAAACCTGAAATAATATGATACAACTATTGATTTCTATAGTACTCTTAGTCATAGGACCTGAGTTCGGTTTGCAGAACCTACTAAGAGCCATCTGTAATGTGAGGCCACCCTGAGCTATTAAGCCCATGTTAAATAGCAAGACATACACACGCACACACACACTCACTCACATAAACACACACAAACATATTCTCCACATATCTGTACATTTATATATTTACTTCACTATTAGTGTGATTCCCTATCATAAGTATTGTTGCCATCCACATTGTACACAAGAAACGAAAGGCCCAGAGAGGCTGAATAAGTAGCTCCCAAGTCACAGAGCAACTAAGATGTTACCCATGATTTAGTCATCCCTCCTAGTCATCCTGATCATTGTGAGGTCAGGAGGCAACCTGGGCCCTCAGTGTTTAACCATATGAAGGAGGCAATAGATACAGGAAACTAAGAAACACCCAAGATGGCACATTCACGGTTCATGTCCTAGGATCCGGCAACTACTCAGTCTCAGCTCTATGATTAGGAAAAGGACCAGAAAGTCAAGGCAGGAGATCCCAGGTGGGCCAGACACTGGTTCTCAGACTTTATTCACTGGAAGGGGTATATGAAAGAGAGAGATGAGTGTGTGAGGAGAAAGTATGCGGACACTTGTTTGTCTGCCTTCCTAATTTCCTGAAGTGAACCAGAACAAAATCGACCTTTGTTTCGAAATGTTGGCCCAGCCTGAAGAGATCAGAAAAGCTTCTCGCCAATATCTCTGTCGATAAGCAGAAAATGAAAGTGTAAATCCACTCTTAGGAATACAGGTCACTGACCAACAGTATTCTGCTGTTTCATGTTATGCCAATGCCTGTTTCTGATGTTCATTCTCTACTCTCAGAGCCATTGAAGTCCTCCTGTCTCTTGGGCTTTCTCTAATACTAGTGCAGTATGAGATGAATTGATCTACCATGACTTCTTTAAAGGGAGCATGGAATTGATTTTTCATGTGTGTGAAAACAGTGAGAGAGGAGGAAACCTCATTTGTATACAGGAATAGCCGAAAATCCCAAGACCACGTATTGAAAAGATGGCCAATCCCCTCCATACACTTGAGGTGCTAGATTTATCACAAAAGACATGTCTTATTTAAAAAGCTGTGACGTTTTCATCAGTGACATTGGAGGCTATTAGCGACTGGTGGTATATTCGCCTGGTATGCTAGGATTAATCAGAACAGCTCAAAACAACAGATATAATTTAATAATTGAAAACGGAAAAAGTCAACACTACCGGGGTAAAGGTTCCCATGTCCAGAACCAGTCTGTGAACACTGTACTAAGAGAGCCAAAGGGAGCAAGGGCACCTGGATTCCCAGGTTTTTTCCCCTGGCCCCAGGCAACCACACCCGAGTCAAATGTGATTGGCTGAGCTTCCCACCAAGAGAGCAACTTCCTCTAAAAGGTGGTGACAGAAAAAGTTAACTCAGTCTTTATCCATTGATAACATTCTTCCTGCCTGAAGGTGATGTAGATGATTTCAAAAAGAAAGAAAAGAAAGAGTCCTGGGAACAAGTAGAAATATGCAAATATAAACAGTCAGAAATTATTCAGGTTGCAGAAAAAGAATACCACAGATAACAATATCTTTTTGTGCAAATTAAGCCCATCAGAAGGCTTGAATGTCATCTTAATACCAAGTTCCCTATTTCCACTTTTTCCTTTAACATACACACAGGGCCTGGCAAGATGGCTCAGTGCCTACACATGCATGCTCCCACCATGATGGCCTCAGTTTCCCTCCCTGTATACACTGAAGAAAGAACTGACTCCTAAAAGTTGCCTGCTACCTCCACGTGTATACTGAGACACAAATGCATAAACACATGTGCACAAAATGTAAAATATATTAAATGCTTAAAGGCAAATAATGATATTTTAGGTATTTTTAACATATATGCACATGAATTAACTACAGTGTATTATAGAAAAAAGATCACTAGAAAATGGCAAAAGAGTTTCTATTGTTAAAAAGTTTTACTTTTGAAATACGATCTTACCGTGTAACCCATACTGGCCTGAACCTCACTATGTGGCCCCAGCTGGCCTCAAACTCATGTCAAACCCTTGGCTTCCACTTCTTGAGTCCTGGGATTACAGGTGTGAGGCACCACACCTACCATCAGGATTTATTGTCTGGAGAAGGGACATAAAGCAATACTGTGTAGATTATAAAATAGTAAGGACATATAATTTATAATCTCTATAACATATCAGAAAGGCTGATGAGAAATTATAGAGTTCTAAAGCTAAAACATTAACAATAAGAATTAGAGAAACAAAATATGAGGGGGTAAGAGTGCAAATGACACAGAGTAGAACGTCACAACAGATACATTAGCTATTAATGGATCAAACACTGCAAATAGAGGATAAATATTTTCTGAGCAGATGCAAAAGCAAGAACAGTAATACCTTGTCCGTAAGCTAGAGAGTTTAAGAAGTGTGTGAGGGGTAGGAGGATGGCACAGCAGTTAGCATCACTGTCTGCTCTTCCAGAGGACCCGGGTTCAATTCCCAGCACCTACATGGCACCTCACAGCTGGCTGTCACTACAATTCTAGGGGACCGGGCACCCTCACACATGCCTATATCATGCAGGCCAAACACTAACACACGTAAAATAAAAATAAGTAATTCTCTTTAAAGTGGAAGAAATGATGCTGGCAACAGTTGTGAACATGTCACTGACATACATGTTCATATATACATACTGTTCATACATGTTCATACATACATACATACATACATACAAACAACACATTGTCTACGTAGTCTATACATTTATATATTTCCTTCACCATTATAGTGATTCCATATCACAAGTATTGTTGCCATCCACAACACAATTTTGTGTGCCTCCCTACTTTCCTGCGGTGGACCAGTACAAATTCTACCTGTGCTTAGAAATGTTGGCCCAGCCTGAACAGAACAGAAAAGCTTCTCATGAGGATCTCTGACAACATCCAGTGGTCAAGGATGTGGGGGCCAGCAATGAAGACAGTAAGGACCATGAACAGAATGGGAGAAGAGCCGGGGCTGTGAGAACAAGACACCCAGTCACAGTGAGGAGCTGCTCTGATGCGTTTCCCAGCAATTGTTGTCACGTTATCCACAGTGGGCACTATGATGCATAAAACTGATGTCACAAAGCTCCTGAAACCAGAGCTGGAGCCATGAATTCATGTATTCCCGGGAGAGACCAAGTCTCGACCCTTCTAGCCTAGGGAATCATGAGGCTATTACCAAGCTAGAGAAGGGACAAGCTAACAGTGCTCCTCCTTCCAGGCTTCCTTCCGGGAGGTGCCTGCCTTGAGTTCCTGCCCTGATTTCCCCAGGGATGAACTGTGACTTGGAAGCTTGTGCCAAATGAACCCTTTCTTGTCAAAGCTGATTTTGTGTTGGAGTGTTCTAGAACAGTCGAAGAAACTGCTACTGTGGCCCACCCTGTTGGCAGGCACAGGCAAGGGAAGGCACATTCCAGACTAGTGTGGCCTACATAATGAAACACTGAATCAAAAACTAAAACCCAAACCGTAGTGATAACCACAAAATGAAAGTGTAAATCCACTCTTATGAATACAGGTCGCTGAACAAGAGTATTCTGCTGTGTCATGTTATGCCAATGCCTGTCTCTGATGTTCATTCTTTCCTCTCAGAGTCATCGAAGTCCTCCTGTTGCTTGGGCTTTCTCTAATACTAGTGCAGTATGAGATGAATTGATCTACCATAATTTCCTTTAAAGGGACCAAGGAATTGATTTTTCATGTGTGTGAAGAGTGAGAGAGGAGGAAAGGCTAATTTGTATACATGGATAGCCGGAAATACTAAGCCCACGTATTGAAAAGGTGGACAATCCCCTTCATACACTTGAGGTGCTAGCATATCAAGCATGACGGCTTTTATTCAAAAAGCTGTGACTTTCTCATCAGTGACCTTGGACCCTAGAAGAGAGTGGTGGCATATTCCACAGGTACGCTAGAATTAACCAGACCAGCTTAAAACAACAGATATAATTTAATAATTGAAAATGGGGAAACTCAAACGACCAGGTAAAGGTTCCTATGTCCAAAACAGGTCTGGAGAACACAGCAAGAAGAGTGCAAAAGAGAGCAAGGGCAGCTGGATTCCCAGGTTTTCTTCTCTGGCCCTAGGCAGCCACACCCTAGTCAAATGTGATTCCCTGAGTTTCCCTATCAAGAGAGCAACTTCCTCTAAAAGGTGGTGACAGAAAAAGTTACTCAGTCTCTTATTTAGACCCAAAAAGAGGAACGTGGGCTGTACTCAC
Source organism: Microtus pennsylvanicus (assembly GCF_037038515.1). Classification (NCBI taxonomy): domain Eukaryota; kingdom Metazoa; phylum Chordata; class Mammalia; order Rodentia; family Cricetidae; genus Microtus; species Microtus pennsylvanicus. The sequence goes on from NC_134601.1 coordinate 67,437,597, forward strand.
TCATATTTGGTTTCTAGCCATAAATAAAGGACATTGAGCTTATAATGCATGTTCCTAGAGAAGCTAAATAAGAAGGTGAACCCAAAGACAAACACATAGGCATCCTCATGAATATTAACCTTCATCAGGCAATGAAAGGAGACAGAGACAGAGGAGCACGGGACAGAAATCTCAAGGTCCAAATCAGGAGCAGAAGGAGACGGAACACGAGCAAGGAACTCAGGACCGCCAGGGGTGCACCCACACACTGAGACAATGGGGATGTTCTATCGGGAACTCACCAAGGCCAGCTGGCCTGGGTCTGAAAAAGCATGGGATAAATCCGGACTAGCTGAACATAGAGGACAATGAGGAATACTAAGAACTCAAGAACAATTGCAGTGGGTTTTTGATCCTACTACACGTACTGGCTTTGTGGGAGCCTAGGCAGTTTGGATGCTCACCTTAGTAGACATGGATAGAAGTGGGCGGTCCTTGGGCTTCCCACAGGTCAGGGAACCCTGATTGCTCTTCCAGCAGATGAGGGAGGGTGACATGATCGGGGGAGGGGAAGGAAATGGGAGGCAGTTGCGGGGAGGCGGCAGAAATCCTTAATAAATAAATAAATTAAAAAAATAAAAAATAAATAAAAATAAAGCCATGCATGAATCTCTAAAAGGCTCTCAAGAATGATGCTGTGTCTAGTCTGGAGAGGGTTTCTCTGTACCCATTAATTTTCCATTCATTCAATCATTTTTTAGTAAAATACCAATTATGTAAAAAAAAAAAAAGAAAAGAAAAGAAAAGAAAACATTCTTCATGCCTGAAGGTGACAGAGATGTTTTCAGAAAGAAAGAAAAGTAAGAGTCCTGGGAACAAGCACATATACACAAATATAAACAATCAGAAATTCTTCAAGTTGAAGAAAAAGTATACCAGAAACAAGAAAATCCTATGGTGCAAATAAAGAACATCAGAAGGCTTAATGTCATCTTAATACCAAGTTCCCTATTTCCACTTTTTTCCTTTAAAATACACAAGGGCCTCGAAGATGGCCAAGTGTGTACAGATGCTTGAGTCCACCATGATGGCCTGAGTTTGCCTCCGTGGGTACACTGAAAAGGGAGAACTGACTCCTAAAATTTGCCTGCGACCACCACGTGTATATTGTGACACACATGCATAAATACATATGCACAAAATGTAAAATATATGTGAATGTTTAAAAGCAAGTTTTGATATTTTAGGTATGTTTAACATGTATCCACATGAATTAACTATAGTGTATTTTAGAATAAAGAGCCCTAGAAAATGCCAAATGTCTTTCTCTTGTTAAAAAGTTTTACTTTTGAAATATGATCTCACCCTGTCTCCCATACTGGACTGAACCACACTATGTGGCCCCGGCTGGCCTCAAATTTATATGAAACCCTCTTGAGTCCTGGGATTCAAATCTACCAACAGGATTTACTTTCTGGAGAAAGGGGTCAAAAAGCAATACTGTGCACACTATAAAATAGTAAGGACATATAATTTATAATCTCTAAAACATATCAGAAAGGCTGATGAGAAATTATAGAGTTCTAAAGCTAAAACATTAACAATAAGATTAGAGAAACAAAATATGAGGGGGATAAGAGTGCAAATGACACAGAGTAGAACGTAACAACAGATACATTAGATATTAATGGATCAAACACTGCAAATAAAGGATAAATATTTTCTGAACAGTTACAAAAGCAAGAACAATAATATCTTATCTGTAGGATAGAGAGTTTAATAAGTGTGTTTGAGGGCTGGGAGGATGGCTCAGCAATTAGCATCACTGTCTACTCTTCCAGGGGACCCAGGTTCAATTCCCAGCACCCACATGGCAGCTCGCAATTGGCAGTGACATGAGGAGTCTCCACCACGTGCCACGGTCACCATCAACAGCACCATCATGGCATTGTGTGACATTATTACTGGGTAGGGAACCCATGCCAAACCAAACTTTGAATGAAGAGTTTACACACACAGGGGTGACTCTAAAGCACTTGCATCACTAAAAGCCCACTCCGTCATGGGTGATGACTCACGAAGTCTGCATCTATCTGGATCTCCAGAGGTGGTGGATGACTCCAAAGGAACATCGATCTCCAGACCCAACAGAGCTGATGCACATAGGACCTCACAGAGACTGTGAGATCACTCACAAGATCTGAAGGAGCTCAAGCCAGATAAAATCCCAGCATGGAGGAGGGGAATTGGCCTCAAAGCCCTACACCTAGCAAGTAGCTGTTTCAATGGATAGCTGCTTTCTCAATGGAGTAACACTGGGTATGGCAAAGAAACCCGAGAACAGGCCACATGCCCAGTAGTTTCCAGTATAACTAGGACTCCATGGTTTTGTTGTTGACTTATAAAAGGACTGTGTTGTTTGTTTTAAGCAAGAGAAAGAGCATAATGTTAAGTTGGGAGGAGTTGGGGAAAGGGGAAAATAAATGTAAAATTTAGAAATAAAGAAAAATTAAAAGTAAAATATATATGATGAGGAGGCGCTGAGGAGATGGCTCTTGCAGAGGATCTGACTTCATTCCCAAGACCCAAATGGTGGCTCACAACTGCATGTTATTCCAGTTCCATGGGATATGACAGCGTCTTATGACCTCAGTGGGCAAATCCACAGACACCCACGCAGGGAAAATATCCATACATATAAAATTAAAATAAACAAAAGCTAAAATAATAATAAGATATATCTTTTGATCTGGATAGTGCTCTTAGCCAGAGGACCTGAGATCAGTTTGCAGAAACTACTAACAGCCATCTGTAATGTGAGGCCACCCTGGGCTATTCAACCAACGTTACATAGCAAGACATACATAAGCACAAACACACAAACACACACACACACACACACACACACGTTCTCCACATAGTATGTACATTTATATATTTATTCACCATTAGAGTAACTCCATATCATAAGTATTGTTGCCATCCACGTTTCCACAGGAAACTGAGAAACACCCAAAATGGGCACATTCACGGCTCACTTCCTAGACTCTGGAAAATACTAACTCTCAGCTCCATGATTTGGAAAAAAATCAGAAAGTCAAGACAGGGGATACCAGGTGGGCCAGATACTGATTGTCAGACTTTATCCACTGGAAGGGGTATATGAAATAGAAATATGAGTGTGTGAGGGGAAAGGGCAAAGACACTCCTTTGTCTGCCTCCCTAATTTCCTGCGGTGGACCAGAACAAAATCTACCTGTGATTGGAAATGTTGGCCCAGCCTGAAAAGAACAGAAAAGCTTCTCACCAGTATCTCTGTGGACATCTAGTGGTTGTAGATGTGAACGACACCTCACACAATATGTTCCTGTGGGTCCCAACAGTGAGGACAGGAAGGACCATGAGCAGAAGGGGAGAAGATCCAGGGCTGTGAGAACAAGACACAGCCAGTCACTGGGAGGAGCTGCTCTGATGCGTTTCCTAGCAACTGTTTTCATGTTATCCACAGTGGGTGCTATGTTGCAGAAAACTGATGTCACAAAGCTCCTGAAACTAGAGCTGGAGCCATGAATTCGTGTGTTCCAGGTAGATAACATGTCTCCACCGATCTAGCCAGGAACAAAAATAGAACACTAATACCTTATCAGTAAGATAGAGAGTTTAGAAGTGTGTGAGGGCCGGGAGGATGGCACAGAAGTTAGCATCACTGTCTGCTCTTCCAGAGGACCCGGGTTCAATTCCCAGCACCCACATGGCAACTCACAGCTGGCAGTCACTAAAATTCTAGGGGACCCGGCACCCACACATACACCTATATCATGCAGGCCAAACACTAACACACGTAAAATGAAAATAAGTAATTCTCTTTAAAGTAGAAGAAATGATGCTGGCAACAGTTGTGAACATGTCACTGACTTTATAATCATTTACTGATCATTTAGGAAGGGCCGGTTGCTGGGAACAGCTTCTGACCTCAGTTCAGTTTAGTCTACTTAGATTGTTGGTAGGGTTTGCAAGTTTGCTGTTTGAGCACTTAGCCCCCAGCAGGTGGCACTGTAGGAGAAGTGTGTGGAACATCCCAGGCCTGTAGCATGAAGGCAGGGCCTTTGAATGCTTTTACACTTAGCACTCACTGAATCTGATCTGTAAGCTTTGCATCCTGTCCATTGCCACAATTAAGAGTCTCTACCATGTGCCGCGATCCCCATTAACAGCACCGTGATGGCATTGTGTGACACTTTTCCTGGGTAGGGAACCCATGTCAGACCAAATTGTGGGTAAGGAGTTTATACAACAAGGATGATTCTAAAGCACTTGCGTCACTAAAAGCACACTCTCTCACGGATCTGCGTCTATCTGAATCTCCGGAGGTGGTGGATGACTCCAAAGGAACATTGTTTTCCAGACCCAACAGAGCTGATGCACATAGGACCTCACAAAGACTATGAGATCACTCACAAGATCGGCAGGAGCTCAAGCCAGATAAAATCCCAGCATGGAGGAGCGGAAGGGGCCACAAAGCCTTACACCTAGACAATAGCTATTTGTGATTGATAGCTGCTTTCTCAATGGAGTGACAGTGGGTATGGCAAACACACCCCAGAACAGGCCCCATGCCCAGTCGTTTCCAGTATAAATAGAACTCCATGGTTTTGCTTTTGACTTACAAACAGACTGTTTTGTTTAAGCAAGAGAAAGAGCATGATGTTTAGTTGAAAGGAGTTGGGGAAGGGAAAAATATAAAATTAAACAAAAATTTTAAAAAGAAAGAAAACTTTAAAGTAAAATAAATATGTTGAGGCAAGGCTGAGGGGATGGCTTTCCAGAGGACCTCACTTCAGTCCCCAGACCACAAATGGTGGTTCATAACTGACTGGTATTCCAATTCCAAGGGATCTTATGACGTCCGAGGGAAAATCCATAGACTCACAGGCAGGTAAAATACCCATACACATAAAATTAAAATGAACAAAACCTGTAATAATATGATATACCTGTTGGCGTGGATAGTGCTCTTATCTAGAGGACCTAAGTTCAGTTTGTAGTACCTATAACAGCTATCTATAACTGTGAGGCCACCCTGGGCTATTTTAGCCCATGTTTATTTAGTCCTTGTTACAAAGCAAGACATACACACATATACCCACACACAAAAACAAGTTCTCCACATAGTCTGTACATTTATATATTTATTTCACTATTACTGTGACTCCATATCATAAGTATTGTTGCCATCCACGTTGTACACAAAAAGCAAAAGGCCCAGAGAGGCTAAATAAGTAGCTCCCGAGTCACAGAGCAACTAATATGTTACCCATGATTAAGTCATGCCACCTAGTCATCCTGATCATTGTGAGGTCAGGAGACAACCTGGGCACTCAGTGTGTAACCATATGAAGGAGGCAGTAGATACAGGAAACTAAGAAACACCCAAGATGGCACATTCAGGGCTCATTTCCTAGACTCTGACAACTGGTCACTCTTGCTCTATGATTTGGAAATGGATCTGAAAGTAAAGGCTGGGGATCCCAGGTGGGCCAGATACTGGTTCTAGTCTTTATTCACAGGATGGGGTATATGAAAGTGAGAGATATAAATGTGTGATGGGAAAGAGTGAGAAGGCTAGTTTGTCTGCTTCTCTGATTTCCTGCTGTGGACCAGTACAAAGTCTACCTGTAATTGGAAATTTTGGCCCAGCATGAAAAGAACATTAAGGCTGCTCGCCAGAATCTCTGTCGACAATTAGTGGTCGTTAATGTGAATGACACCTGACACGGAATGTGCATGTGGGGTCCAGCAGTGAGGACAGTAAGAACCAGGAGCAAAGGGGAAAAGAGCCAGGGCTTTGAGAACAAAACACCAAGTCACTGTGAGGAGCTGCTCTGATGCGTTTCTTGGCAATTGTTGTCATGTTATCCACAGTGGGCGCATGATGCATAAAACTGATGTCACAAAGTTCCTAAAAACCAGAGCTGGAGCCATGAATTCATGTGTTCTAGGTAGAGACCAAGACTCCACACATCTACCAGTGGTCTTGTGGAGATAGGAACCACAGGCAGGGTCTTAGCCTTGTGCTTCCTGCTTTCTATTCTGGAGAACTTACTGGCACAAGATGAGCACCCCTGGGAGTCAGAGAATCTTACAGGACCTGCTCTATAGGGACCATCTAGTTCCTTGGCCAGAAGGGACTGGCAATACACCCTGCCGCTCTCCCCTCTGTTCAGCATCCCTGGAGTCTATGTCAGGCCTGACAAACCCCTCATTCTTACCTTCCAGGTTTAAGGTTTGAGAATTCTGCCTCCTCCCCAGGCTGAAGCCGTCCATCTACTACTGCAGTTGGCTTCAGTGCCCTTCTCGACCACAGCCAGACCAACTCGTTCTCTCCCCATGGTCCCAAGGAGGCTGAGTTGCCCATTCTTGCTTAAAAGGCTTTATTGTTGGTCAGGCCTGAAACATGAGCAAGAAAGAAACTTCCACATGGCTAGACTCACCCTGACTGGTGTACAGTTTCATCATCTTCTCTTTGCACTCAGCATGATTCTGGGAAGCCTCTCCTGGCTGTTGCTGGCTGCTTTCTTCTCTGAGAGCTGGTGCACTGCCCCAAATGAGCTGAGGATAACCAAGATCTGAGCCAGATGTCCGGACACCAGACTGTTTCCATTGTGCTGAAGGAAAAAGACGAAAAAGACCTAAAATTTGAGTATGATGGCAGTTGCCACTGAAGCTATTAGGCATAACGTGAGTTCTGGGATGGACCAACAGACCACAAAGACAGGCCATAGAACAATAGGTAGGCAGCCTAAGGTCCTGAGATGTCATAAAGATAATGGGGGTGGCCTACCTGGGGTCAAGAGAGAAGTAGGATGGCAGTGGGAACTTGGGACAGAGCCAGTTTATGTCTTTCCAAACAGGATGTGACCGACAATGGGGATGGTGGTCCATATTACCTGGATCAGATTAAAACAGTCTCAAGAGGTCCTCTACACTGTGGCTTGCAGAGTGCGCTAACTCCTTCCCCTAGTATAATTTCAACTTAGGTCTGTTCTTTCTTTCTGCGTACTGGGATTAAAGGCATGCACCACCATGCCCGCAAACTTCAGCTGTTCCTTAAACTTCTTTATATATTATTGCATCTTATACACATACTTACTTATAACAGATTGAATTCTAGGTAAGCTGTGCTTCTGGGTAAAGCACAGTCTTTCCCTAGAAGAATCCATTCTAGGGAGAGCACAAAGGAGACATGGACAGTGAGAAGAGAAATTTAAGCCCTGTGCCTACCATGACCTAGGTTGCTGCATCTCAACTTGGCCAGTCTGCTTTGCCTCCTTGATTGCTCTGTTTACATTCTTGAGTACTTGCTCAACTACTGCATCCTATCAGAATTCTTCCCTTTTGAGAAGAAGGATCAAATGAACAAATGAATGAAAAATGGACAAAAAGTAGAAAGGAAGGAAGGAAGGATGGAAAGAAGAAAGGAAGGAAGGAAGGAAGGAAGGAAGGAAGGAAGGAAGGAAGGAAGGAAGGCAGGAAGGATGAGACTGCTGGTAAGGTCAAGACCAGAGAAAAACAGAGATCCTCTCCACTTAATAAGAAATACCAGTGAGGTAACCGGAAGTAGGAGTCAGGAGGCCTGAATTAGATACCTGAACCTCCTTTCAGGGAAATCAAATTATCCTTTGTGCATAAGGTCGAAAATTCACTCACATTCTCTCCTAACCTCTGTGTGTGTGTGTGTGTGTGTGTGTGTGTGTGTGTGTGTGTGTGTGTGAATGAAATAGTATGTTGTGAGGTTGTAATGGTGTGTGTGGTATGTAAGTTCCTAGTATGATTTCGTGAGGTATCCAGGGAGGAGAACCTCCACACCAGATGATCCAATGTAAGGATGTGTGTGTGTGTGTGTGTGTGTGTGTGTGTGAGCTCCCGAGAGAAGGTGTCTTTGCACACTTGTGGTGATGCCAAAGGACAGCTTTAGTGTGTTTCCTCAGGTGCGGTCCACTTCTTTTCTCAGACAGAGTCTTTCATTGTCCCGAAGTTCACAAAATAGGGTAAGCTGTCTGATCGGTAAACCCAAGGAACATTACGTCTCCACAGTTTTGTGCTGGGATTCCACAACTGGAGTTTTATGTAGATTCTGAGGATTGCAAAGAAAGCACCTTGTTAACTGAGATATGCCTTCAGATATGACAAAAGTTTTTAATTGGGATAAACGATAATCAAAAATATAGTTTTTAAAAAAGTAGATATATTTTTTAAAAAATGGGTATATTCAGAATACATTGACTAAGACCCTGAGAGATAAGTGTTTCCCAAATCAGCTAGGACTCCAACAGAAAAAGGTATTATTCCTCCAAAACCCAACTTGGTGAGCCAAAGACTTTAAAACTTACAGCTAACAGATGAGGGATTACTTACAGGAACAAAACAACAACTGCCTGCTGTGTGGAAGAAGGATTCCTTCTCTGTAGCTGGATAGATGGAAGTGCCTGCCCCGTCAGTCGACCTTCTAAACTCTCAGTAGTCTAGCGTCTCCAGAGGCTACGGAACCACATGTAAATGGGACAGAATCACACACAGCTGAAAAGGACATGCCTCACAGAGAGGCTGGAATCACAGGTGAGAGTCTAATGATACCTGCCCAATGCCCAACACCCTTGCTTAAAGAGACTTCAGCAGGCAGATGGAGGTAGGGTGTATAACAAGGAAGGTGAGAGAGCTATGGAAAGCAAGCCAGTAAGCAGCATTCCCGCCATGACCTCTGTATGCTGGTGTATCTGTGTTTAAATGAATAAAGCTTGCCTGAAGATCAGCAGGCAAAGCAGCCACACTCGTCAGCTACACAGGAATGGGGGGGTGGCAGACACCTTTAATCCCAGGACTCGGGAGACACAGGCAGGCAAATCTCGGTGATTTCAAGGCTGTCCTGGGCTATATAAGATTGATCCAGAAACAGATCCGTATGGTTGTGGTTTATACCTTTCATCTCAGTGTTTGGGTGTCACACACTTTAATCACAGCACTAGGGAGTTGTTGACAGGAGCAATATGCTGGGAAGAGAGAGTAATATAAAGGGGAAGAGACAGGAACTCACTGGAGTTTGGAGACTGAGGAATCGTGGAGACAGGATCTCGCCATTTGAGTCTGAACACTTGGTAGAGGTAAAAGGTCTCTCTAGTGTTTGCTGCTTTGCCTTTCTGACCTTCAGCTTGGACCCCAATAACTGTATCTGGGTTTGCATTATTCTGCTACACCTCTGCTTTGATTCCTGCTTCAAGATTCCTTCCTTTATTTCCTTACACAATGGACTACATCTGTAAACTTAAATGAACCCTTTCATCTTGACTTTTACCACAGTGATTACAATTTAAAGCAAGATAGCATATTCCCTAGTGGGGGATAAACCAGAAAACTTTAAACATCACATTTGAGCCATCCATAATCTTCAGTGTGACACATACCCTGCATTCAGAGCCCCTAACCACCATAAGATCACTTGTTTGTAAGAAAATTTCTTTAAATTTAGAAATTTGTATTTTACAGAGAAGTTGCAAATATGGGACAGAATATTCCCAAATGCCCTGCTCCTAGTTGATTCTTTTGGTACTACTTTGAGTGGATGTATCACAATTGTTGAGCCAATCAAGACATTTCTAATTACTAAAACCATGGTTTATTGAGATTTCCTTACCTTTTACCATTACTCTTTATCATTGTCCATTACAAAATCCAGCGAGAAGCCTAATTCATACAGCAGTGGTTTTCATTCCTTTCCTGTAAGACCATGTCGTGTGTGTGTGTGTGTGTGTGTGTGTAGTTTGTGCTGAGAAATCATTTCTTAGACTTCTAAGGTAAAATGAAATGTTGGTGTGTTGCAGCCTTCCCTCCTGTGTTTATCTCAATGGAGTCACCTTTGGGAAGAGCATGTGTACACTACAACTTGATGAGGCTTCCATGAGACGTTCTTTTCTGAAGTAGATCACCTCCGTCAAGGTTGCAGAGAACATCAAGTTCTTCATGTTGTATATTGTTCATTTTATAAAAGCTCCCTCCAGAAATGGAAGCCTCACAGACATTGTGGCAGTCCTAGTTATTTGCCGACCTACTGCAGTGTCTACTGAAAGGGAATCATCTACTGAGACACTGCCTACATCAGATTAGGAGATTGGTCTTTGGACACATCTGTGTGTGGTTTCCTTGATTATTAACTCACATGAGGTCCTGGTCCGCTGTAGGCAATACCATTCCTAGGGAGGAGGCTCTGGTTTATATAAAAGTACTAGGGAATCATGAGCCTATGACCAAGCTAGAGAACGGACAAGCAAACAGTGCTCTTTCTTCCAGGCTTCCTTCTTATGGGTTCCTACTTTGAGATCCTGCCCCAATTTCCCCAGGGATGAACTATGACTTGCAAGCCTGTACCAAATAAACCCTTTCATCTCTAAGCTGATTTTGTGCTGAAGTTTTTTATAACAGCACCAGAAACTGCTACTGTGGACCACCCTGTTGGCAGGCAGGGGCAAGGAAAGGCACATTCCAGAATAGTAGTATGGGCTACATAATGAAACACTGAATCAAAAAGTAAAACCCAAACCATAGGGATAAAGACAAAATGAAAGTGTAAATGCACTCTTAGGAATAGAGGTCGCTGAACAACAGTATTCTTCTCTGTCATGGTATGCCAATACCTGTCTCTAATGTTCAGTCTCTCCTCTCAGAGCCATCGAAGTCTTCCTGTCTCTTTGGCTTTCTCTAATACTACTGCATGTATGAGATGGATTGATCTACCATGCCTTCTTTTAAAGGGACAATGGAATGATTTTTCATGTGTGTGGAAAGAGTGAGATAGGAGGAAACCTCATTTGTATACATGGATAGCTGGAAATCCCAGACCACGTATTGAAAACATGGCCAATCCCTCCATACACTTGAGGTACTAGCATATTACGCATGACATGTTTTATTCAAAAAGTTTTGACTTTCTCATCAGTGACCTTGAACCCTAGAAGAGAGTCGTGTCGCTTTCGATTGATATGATAGAATTAACCACACCACTATGTTCAGAGAGTCCGGTTTTATCCCAGGCTTTTCCAGACCCAGGCCATCTGGTCTTGGTGAGTTCCCAGTAGAACATCTCCATTGTCTCAGTGTGTGGGTGCACCCCTCGCGGTCCTGAGTTCCTTGCTCATGCTCTCTCTCCTTCTGCTCCTGAATGAGGACTACTGACAACTCAAGAACAATGGCAATGGGTTTCTGATCCTATTGCACACACTGGCTTTGTGGGAACCTAAGCAGTTTGGATGCTCAACTTACTAGACCTGGATGGAGGTGGGGGTTCCTTGGACTTCCCATAGGACAGGGAACCCTGATGGCTTTTCGGGCTGGGGGGGACTTAATTGGGGGAGGGGGAGGGAAATGGGAGGTGGTGGCAGGGAAGAGACAGAAATCTTTAATAAATAAATAAATTTAAAAAAGAAAAAAAAAAGAATTAACCACACCAGCTCAAAACAACAAATATAACTTAATAATTGAAAACAGGGAAACTCACAGGACCTGGGTAAATGTTCAGATGTCCAAAATGGGTTTGGTGAACACATTTCGAAGAGAGCAAGTGCACCTGGATTCCCAGATTTTCTTTCCTGGCCCCAGGATGCCACACTCTAGCCAAATGTGTTTGGCTGAGCTTCCCCATCATCTCCCCCTTTTGTCTAAACAAGATGAAATCACACCCAATACAACTATATACAATAGGAACAGATACCAAATATGAAATTACAAGCAACAAACAATATTAAGAAACACATAACTAAAGTTTTACTAAGCATTTTATTTCAAGGAGTCTAAATAACTTATTGAAATTAAGTTTAGCTAAATCATGAGGAGGGTAACTACAATTCTCTAATCTTAAACTCCATCAAAATTCTGAGAAGGGAAGTAATATTATATGAGCAACCAGGAAGTACAAATGAGAAACTTACAAAATGTGCCAAATGATAGAGACAACTGACTCCTGGGCAATCACCCAATGTCTCCTTTGCAATGTTGAGACAACCAACTTTGGCTAAGGCCTAATGTAACTGACATACCATTTTCAAAGGCAAGAAACTTTTCAGAACTATCTTACCTTGTTTTGGTAGGATATGACAATCCTGTTTTTATCCATTTAAGGATACTCTGTAGCTCTGTCAGTCGTCAAGGTATGGGCTTTTCTTTGCCCAAAGGCCAGTTCTGCCAAGAAGTAGACAAGCTCCAAGTGGAATGTCTTTGGTGCTCAACATTCTCTTGGGAGTAGAACGGTGTTGCCAGGAGTGATTGTGTCTCACTACCACAGAACTGTAGGTTAGAGTAAAGGCCATTTTCTACAGCTCTTTGAAGAGGTTGAAGATTCTACTATCTATACTAAATATAATCTCTATGTATCTAAAGAACCTGATTAGCCTAAATATAAATAGGATAAACATAGATGACTATTGATCTCTAATGCTCGATGCCTATCTAACTTAAAGACTAAGAGAATTAACAACTGTCTAATAAATGAGGACAATGATCTCGAAATGTAAACAATATATATCATTACATAAACACTATGTAAGTAACTTAATCAGAGGTAGAAATGTACATTGCAACATGGTAGATATATGTATATATATATATATATATACATCAATACAATATATATATATATATACAAAAAATGATTTAAACAGAGGTAGCAGACTCACATACAATATTCAATATAATTTAACTTTGTATCAATATATAAAAATCGATACCAATATAATTTTCTAAAAACAATAACTCACAAATACCAATCTATTATCCCATCACCAATTTTCCCTCTTTTTTTTTTCAAGAATACCCATGAGCCTATGAAATTCTTCCCCTATCCCTCAACCATATACCAATTATAACCAACCCCAAAAGGATGTTTCTAAACCTGAAGGCAAACTCTCCTGGAGAGGGGACGTTATCCTCTAAAATTGCTCTCATGAGGGTGATGTTCTTCTTAGGGGGTCCTGTGAAAGTAAATAATGACAAATTTCCAAGATTAATATTTGGTCTGGGAAAATTGCAAATAGTGTCTGAGTGTTTTGAGGAGGTCTGGCCAGGGTGTTGTAAAAGATGTGCACCATTAGGAACTGTCTTGTGCGGTTGGTACCAAAAATCATGTCTTGTAGTTGCACTATCAACATGATGATGTCATATTAACCAGGTGGAGTCAATATGTGGGGCCCCATCTTCTTCTTGGAAACTTCAAAGATCACTGCAGGAAAATATATTATTTCTTCTGGGAAACTAAGCATTATCTATAAAGACATATACAGACATATATATTCAATGAAATGTATGATAAAGACAGAAACAGATATGAGGAAAGGCAAAGAAAGTTTATAAATTTTTATTATTATCATTATTATTCTGTCCCATATTATAGCTCTCGACATGAGGAAGAAGCTCTGGGATATCTCTTATGAACAGGCTTGGAATTGGAGAGGGACTGAGCTAGAGTCCATCTCCAAACCCAGCTCTCTATATTTATAAATAAATGCACATTAACACATATTTAAAAATATGTTTATTATAATTTATTTACTGAACCTATTCAGTTTTCTTGCTGATCCTTATTGGGTTGTAAATAGTTTCCATCTGTCAGTGTTCAAATATACAGGGTTCCTTGAATTCTTTGAAAATGAGTGTTTTCCTGGGGAGATAAGCAGAGAACCCTACCCCCATCCTATATGTTGTTCTTACCATCGGTATGATTATCATCATTGTGGATGAGCTGTCATTTCTTTTTTCTAAGAGATTCCTCCTCTTCAAACTGAACCTTTATTAATTTTGATGGTATCCAAAATTTTTCTTCTCCAGTGGAAACAAGAGCAAAACCACTTCCCCAACACAGCACATATCCTGGCATCCATTGCAATGTCAACACATCTTTGAAATAAGCTGGTTGATTTAATTCAGCAGACTTTTCCATTATCCGAATGACTTTCTGCAGCCATTGTCCCCTTTTCATGAGCGTTGAAAAACTCAAGGTTAATAAAGCATTATGAGTGAGCAGAGCTGGGAGCTGGGAGCCAATGGCTGGGTGCTCAGAACAAGTGAGGTCCAGACCTGGGGCACTAGCCCAGTACATAGCACCAAGTGCGGCCGCTGGTGCAGGCACAAGCTCCTTGCTCTCAGGTCCCCTCACTGTGGGCTGGGATGTGGGAGAAAGCTGCCTGCAGTGAGGGCATGGGATGGTGCGGATATCAATGAACAAAAGGATGTGGTGTAGCCTCAACTGGCCAGAGCCTTAAAGAGCTCCAAAAAGCCCCAAGGATGAGAACCAAGTGATGGTGCATTCGATCGGCACGCTAGAATTAACCAGACCAGCTGAAAACAACAGATATAATTTAATAATTGAAAACGGAGAAACTCACACGACCTGGGTAAAGATCCCATGTCCAAAACAGGTTTGAAAAATACCATGCAAAGAGAGACAAAGAGAGCTAAGTCACCTGCATTCCCAGGTTTTCTTCCCTGGCTCCAGGCAGCTGCACCCTAGCCAAATGTGATTGGCTGAGCTTCCCCATCCAGAGACCAACTTCCTCTAAAGGGTGGTGACAGAAAAAATTAACTCATTCTCATAGCCATTGAAAACATTCTTCATGCCTGAAGGTGACATAGATGTTTTCAGAAAGAAAGAAAAGTAAGAGTCCTGAGAACAAGCAGAAATACACAAATATAAGCAATCAGAAATTGTCCAGGCTGAAGAAAAGAATACCAGAAACAACAACATCCTTTGTTGCAAATAAAGACCATCAGGAGGATTGAATGTCTTCTTAATGCCAAGTTCCCTATTTCCACTTTTTTCCTTTAAAATACACACAGGGCCTGGCAAGATGGCCCAGTTCCAACAGATGCTTGTGCGGAGCAGGATGTCCTGAGTTTGCCTCCCTGGGTACAGTAAAAAGAAAGAAGTGACTCCTAAACGTAGCCTGCTACCTCCACGTGTATATTGTGACACACAAGAATAAATACATGCAGACAGATGAAATATAAAATATATGTGAATGCTTAAAAGCACGATAATATTTTATATGTGTTTAACTCATATGCACATGAATTATCTATAGGGTATTGTAGAATAAAAAGCACTAGAAAACAGCAAATATATTTGTATTGTTAAATGTTTTACTTTTAAAATATGATATCACCCCGCAACCCATACTGTACTGAACCTCACCATGTGTCCCCGGCTGGCCTCAAACTCATGTCAAACCCTTTGCTACCACTTCTTGAGTCCTGGGATTACAGGTATGAGGCATCACACCTAACATCAGGATTTACACTCTGGAGAAAGTGGTGAAAAGGCAATACTGTGTAGACTATAAAATAGTAAGGAAATATTTTTATAATCACTGAAACATATCAGATACGCTGATTAGAAATGAGAATGCTCTAAAGCTAAAACATTAAAAATAAGAATTAGAGAAACAAAATATGAGCAGATAGGAGTGCAAATGATAAAGAGTAGAACGTCACAACAGATACATTAGCTATTAATGCATCAAACACTATAAATAAAGGATAAATATTTTCTGAACAGTTACAAAAGCAAGAACAGTAATACCTTATCAGTAAGATAGAGAGTTTAATAAGTGTGTTTGAGGGCTGGAGAGATGGCTGAGCGGTTAAGAGCATTGCTTGTTCTTCCAATAGTCCTTAGTTCAAATCCCAGCCACCACATGGTCGCTCACAACCATCTGTAATGAGGTCTGGTGCCCTCATCTGGCCTGCAGACAGAATATTGTATACATAATAAATAAATAAATATTTTAAAAAAGTGTGTTTGAGGACTGGGTGGATGGCACAGCAGTTAGCATCACTGACTGCTCTTCCAAGGACCCGGGTTCAATTCCCAGCATCCACATGGCAGCTCACAGCTGTCTGTCACTACAATTCCAGGGGACCTGGCACCCTTACACAGGCCCATATCATGCAGGTCAAACACAAAAACACATAAAATAAAAATAAGTAATTCTCTTTAAATTGAAGAAAAAGATGCTGTCGACAGTTGTGAACCTGTCACTGTCTTTAGAATCATTTACTGCTAGTGGCTGGGAACAGCATCTGTTCTCAGTTCAGTTTAGTCTACTTAGACTGTTGGTGGGATTTGCAAGTTTGCTGTTTGAGCTCTTAGCCCCCAGCAGGTGGCACTGTTGGAGGACTTTGGGGAGCATCCCAGACCTGTAGCATGAGGGCAGGGTCTGTGAAGGCTGTTACACTTAGCACTCACTGAATCTGTTATGTAAGCTTTGCATCCTGTCCATTGCCACATGAGGAGTCTCTACCATGTGCCGCGGTCCGCATTAACAGCACCTTGTTGGCATTGGTGAGACATTTCCTGGGTAGGGAACCCATGTCAGACCAAATTGTGGGTGAGGAGTTTAAAAAACAGGGGTGATTCTTAAGCACTTGTATCACGAAAAGCCCACTCTGTCATGGGTGATGACTCACATAGTCTGCATCTATCTGAATCTCCGGAGGTGGTGGATGACTCCAAAGTAACATCGTTCTCCAGACCCAACAGAGCTGATGCACATAGGACCTCACAGAGACTGTGACATCACTCACAAGATCTGCAGGAGCTCAAGCCAGATAAAATTTCAACATGGAAGGGTGGAAGTGGCCACAAATTCCTAGACCTAGCCAAGTGGCTATTTGTGATTGATAGCTGCTTGGAGAGGGAAAACAATTTTCTCAATGAAGAGACACTGGGTATAGCAAACACAGCCCAGTACAGGCCCCACGCCCAGTTGCTTCCAGTATAACTAGGATGCCATGGTTTTGTTTTTGACTTATAAAAGGACTGTTTTGTTTGTTTTAAGCAAGAGAAAGAACATTATATTAAGTTGGGAAAGTTACGAAAGGGAGAATATGTGATAAAAATGAATTAAAAATTTAAAAATAAGAAAAAATGAAAAGTAAAATATATATGTTGAGGTTGGGCTAAGGGGATGGCTCTTTCAAAAGACCTGACTTCAGTTCCCGGAGGCCAAATGGTGATTCACAATTGCCTGTTATCTATTTCCAAGCAATCTTACACCATCTTATGACCTATGTGGGCAAATCCACAAAGACACACGGAGATAAAATATCCCTACACATAAAATCAAAATGAACAAAACCTGAAATAATAAGATTACAACTATTGGTTTCGATAGTGCTCGTAGTCATAGGACCTGAGTTCAGTTTGCAGAACCTACTAAGAGCCATCTGTAATGTGAGGCCACCCTGGGCTATTAAGCCCATGTAAAATAGCAAGACACACACACGCACACACAAACTCACACACATAAACACACACACACACAAACACATTCTCCACATAACTGTACATTTATATATATACTTCACTATTAGTGTGATTCCATATCATAAGCTTTGTTGCCATCCACATTGTACATAAGAAACGGAAAGCCCAGATAGGCTGAATAAGTAGCTCCCAAGTCACAGAGCAACTAAGATGTTACCTATGATTTAGTCATGCCTCCTAGTCATCCTGATCATTGTGAGGTCAGGAGGCAACCTGGGCCCTCAGTGTTTAACCATATTAAGGAGGGAATAGATACAGGAAACTAAGAAACACGCAAGATGGCACATTCACGGCTCATGTCCTAGGATCTGGCAACACTCAGTCTCAGCTATATGATTTGGAAAAGAACCAGAAAGTCAAGGCAGAAGATCCCAGGTAGGCCAGATACTGGTTTTCAGACTTTATTCACTGGAAGGGGTATATGAAAGAGACATATGAGTTTGTGAGGGGGCAGTGTGTGGACACTTGTTTGTCTGCCTCCCTAATTTCCTGCGGTGGACCAGAACAAAATCTACCTGTGATTGGAAATGTTGGCCCAGCCTGAAAAGAACAGAAAAGCTTCTCACCAGTATCTCTGTGGACATCTAGTGGTTGTAGATGTGAATGACACCTCATACAAAATGTTCCTGTGGGTCCCAACAGTGAGGACAGGAAGGACCATGAGCAGAAGGGGAGAAGAGCCAGGGCTGTGAGAACAAGACACAGCCAGTCACTGGCAGGCCTGCTCTGATGCGTTTCCTGGCAACGGTTGTCATGTTATCCACAGTGGGCGCTATGTTGCAGAAAACTGATGTCACAAAGCTCCTGAAACTAGAGCTGGAGCCATGAATTCATGTGTTCCAGGTAGAGACCAAGTCTCCACCCATCTAGCCTTGGTCTTGTGAAGATAGGAACCACAGAAAGGGCCTTAGCCCTGTGCTTCCTCCTTTCTATTCTGGAGGGATTCCGGGCTCCAGATGGGAACCCCTGGGGGTCAGAGAATCTTAGAGGACCTGCTCTGTAGGGACCATCTCCTTTCCTTGGCCAGCAGGGGCTGGTAGTACAACCTGGTGCTCTCCCCTCTGTTCAGCATCCCTGGGGCCTTTCTCAGGCCTGACTAACCCCTCATTCTTACCTTCCAGGTTTAATGTCTAAGGATTCTGCCTCCTCCCCAGGCTGAAGCCATCCATCTACTACTGTAGTCACCTTCAGTGCCTTTCCCGACTACAGCCAGACCAACTCTTTCTGTCCCAATGGTCCTAGGTAGGCTGTGTTGCCCACTCTTGCTTAAAATGCTTTTGTTGGTCAGGCCTAAAATATGAGCAAGAAAGTAACTTCCAGATGGCTAGACTCACCCTGACTCATGGACAGTTTCATCATCTTCTCTTTCCACTCAGCATGATTCTGGGAAGCCTGTGCTGGCTGTCGCTTGCTGCTTTCTTCTCTGAGAGCTGGTGCCCTGCCCCAAATGAGCTGAGGAATAACCAAGATCTGAGCCAGATGTCTGGACACCAGCCTTTCTCCATTGTGCTGAAGGAAAAAGACTAAAAAGACCTAAGATTTGAGTATTATGGCAGTTGACAGTGAAGCTATTAGGCATAAGGTGAGCTCTGGGAGGACCAACAGACCACAAAAGACATGCCATAGAACAATGGGTAGGCAGCCTAGGGTCCTAAGTGACATAAAGTTAATGTGGTGGCCTACCTTGGGTCAAGAGAGTAGGAGAATGGCAGTGGGAGACTAGGGATGGCCCAGCTCAGATCCTTCTAAACAGGATGTGACCAACAATGGGTGCGGTGGTCCATAATAGCTGGATCAGATTAAAATAGTCTCAAGACTTCCTCTGCATTGTGGCATGCAGAGTGTTCTAACCCTTTCCCCTAATAAACTTTCAACTTAGCTTTGTTCTCTCTCTCTCTCTCTCTCTCTCTCTCTCTCTCTCTCTCTCTCTCTCTCTCTCTCAATGTCTCTCTTTGTCTCACTCTCCCTTCCTTCCTTTCTTCATTTTTTTGATTTCTACCTGCCTTCTTTTGTTTCTGAGTTTCTCTGTGTAGCCCTGAATATCCTGGAACATTCTCTATAAACCCGACTGGACAAGAACTCAGAGATTCATGTGTCTCTGCCTTCAGAGTGCTAGGATTAATGGCATGCACCACCATAACTGACAAACTTCAGCTGTTTCTTAAACTTCTTTACATATTCTTGCATCTTATACACCTACTTGCTTATAACAGATTGAATTTTAAGTAAGCTGGACTTCACAGAAAAGCACAACGTTTTTCTAGAAGTATCTATCCTAGGTGGAGCACAACAGAGAGATGGAAAGTGAGAAGAAAAATTTAGGCCATGTGCCCAGTAGAGTCTAGGTTGCTGCATCTCAACTTGGCCAGTTTGCTTTGCCTCCTTCATTGTTGTGCTTACACTCTTGAGTACTTGACCAACTACTGCATCCTATCATAATTCTTCTCTTTTGAGAACAAGAAGGATCAAATGAACAAATGAATGAAAGAAAGACACAGAAAGATGAAAGGAAGAAAGAGAGAAAGGACGGAAGAGACTGCTGGTAAGGTCAAGAGCAGAGAAAAAGAGATCCTCTCCACTTAGTAAGAAAACCCGCAAGGTAACTGGAAGTAGGAGTCAATGTAGTAGTATGAGTGGCGGGGCTGCGTCCCTGGCACCTGGCCGCCCCCACGGCTAGCTTTACCCAAAATAATTACATGGAAACTGTATTCTTTTAAACACCGCTTGGCCCATTTCTATCTAGCCTCTTCTAGGCTAGCTCTCGAACCTGGACTAGCCCATTTCTAATAATCTGCTGTAGCCCACGAGCTGGCTTACCAGGAATGATCTTAACCTGCATCTGCCTGGGGTAGAAGAATCATGGTGACTCTCTGACTCAGCTTCTTTCTCCCTGCCTTCCGTTCTGTTTACTCCACCCACCCTTAGGCCTATCAAATGGGCCTAGCAGTTTCTTTATTGCTTAACCAATGAAATCAACAGATAGATATATGACTCTCCCACATCACTTACCCTTTTTCTCTTTAAACAAAAAAAGGAAGGCTTTAACTTTAACATAGCAAAATTACATATAACAAAACAGTTATCAAGCAAGAATTACAGTTACAATATTTATATCTATTTTATCTTTTATCATAACAATGGAAAACTATAACTACCTATCCATTCTTCAACTCCATCAAAGACTCCAGAAGGATATAATATTACCTAAGCAAACAAGAAATCCAAACTCTAGAAATGACAGAGACATCTCGCTGCCTGGACAGTCACCCAAACTTTCTCTGTACCGTTGGGGCATCCATCTTCAGCCTTCAGGCCCATAGTATCCAGCAGACATTTCCATGAAGCAGGAAATTCCAAAGACAGTTCAGTCACTTTCTGCTCTATCCTGCAGAATGTCTCGCAGACTCTTTCATGAGTCAGGAACCCCGAAAGACCACCTCACCTTTAGGCAAGTTCAGCAGTCCTCTTTCTGCGGGTTCTTTGTGTCCAGTTTATGCATCAGTCCAGACAAGAGCAGTTTCTTGCCCAAATGGCTATCAAACTCCACAAGGATCCTCTTCAATGCCCATCTTCCTCTCGAAGTAGATTGGTGCCACCAGGAGCAGAGTGCCTCATTGTTATGAAAAGTCCTAAGTTATTAAAACATTAAATGCCATATTCTGCAGGCTTTGAGAGATATGAAGAATGCCTATCTAAAATATATCTCTATATAGCTAGAAAATCTAACTAACATGACTACAAGCTTTACTATTATCGATGATTATCAATTAACAACCTATATTTCTTAATTATACAGTACATATTTAAATGAACTACACAATCACAATACCTTAATCAAAATCAGAATCACTTATACATATAACAAAATTGACCTTAAAATCCACACCAATGTAAATTATTCATACCTATATCATTTCCCCCTTTAAATGTAAAAGAACATTTATAAACAATATTTTGGGAACATGGGCGCAGTTTTTTCTCTCCAAACTGCTTCCTGCTGAATGGGGGCGTCGTTAATTAAGTCTTTCATGGTATAACCTGTGTGCCAGGGTCATCTCAGTTGGCAGTTGAGCGAAGTAATTTTTTGAGGGTGTTACAGCAACCTTTCAGGAGGGCGTTGTCTATCATACCAAACTGGGATAGAAGAAATCCATAGATTCTCATCCTCTGTGAAAACAAAAGAAGACTCTCTCCAGAGCATCATATCCTTAGACCCAAATTCTGAAGTCAAGATACCTTTAGAACATATGTGTAGGTTCAGCTTAGCAGCCCATATAGTGAAATGTCTCTCTGTACTTAGCTCCTTCACAGTTAAAAATTTTAAAGAAAACACAATGTACATAATCCAGACTCTCTGTGAATTTTCCAATTTTACGTGGCTTATTTTTCTTTATTTCTTTTAATCTCTTAACTATCTGTACTCTGTCTCTTTAAAGACTTTACCTCTTTTTTTAAAATCATCACCTTTATTCTCTATATTCTTTTTCTTCTCTCTCTCAAGCCTACGTACATTCGTTCAACAGTGTGGTCTTTTATGTCTGAATCTGTTTTATTGTGAATCTGTAACATTTTTTTACTATCCAGGAGCATTTCTTAAAATGTTAAGCAGTTCTTAAAAACTTAAGTTGCACCATGGAGGGGTAAGACGGTACTGCCTGTTTACTGCCAAGTCTAAACCTTAACTGTGCTGTTATTATGGTAATTACGGCAGTTCCTGCCTGAGGTCAGCACAGTTCCTCATGGAGCAGGCGCTCCTGCCTCAGATACATTGGTGCCCCTGAGCTCAGCACAGTTACAGGCACACAGCAAGTCCGTATTGGAGCCACACTCAGCAGTTTAATTTTGAGACTGAGCGTGCAGCAGAGAAACTCTTTTTATCCAAGTTACAACCAAATCTGACACGCAGAGCACTGCACAGTCTGAAAACACATCTTTTCCGCCATGCTCTTCTGCCTGCCTAAGCCTGATTCTGCTGTCTGCCCAGGTGCAGGCGGGCAGCACTGAGAGCACTCTCCTTCGGATCCCAAGCGGGAACCCAAACATTCAGTCCCATAAAAGCTGTTGAAATGCTTTAAAGCCAGAGTTTGCACTGGCGACACAGTCCTAGGAAGCCGCACTTTAAAATGAAGCAGCTTTTTTTTCTGGTGCTGTTGCCAAATCAGGAAATCTCTCTTCAGCACGCCACCAACAAACAGCCAAAAGGTGTGTTAAACTCTGTTTTCGTCTCTGATTAAAACTAAGCTCTCTCAGTTTTTACGTGGAGTTCATTAGCACGTTGGGCGCTACTCTGTAGTAGTACGAGTGGCGGGGCTGCATCCCCGGCACCCGTCCGCCTCCACAGCTAGCTTTACCCGAAATAACTACACGGAAACTGTATTCTTTTAAACACCGCTTGGCCCATTTCTATCTAGCCTCTTCTAGGATAGCTCTCGCACCTGGACTAGCCCATTTCTAATAATCTGCTGTAGCCCACGAGCTGGCTTACCAGGAATGATCTTAACCTGCATCTGCCTGAGGTAGAAGAATCATGGCAACTCTCTGACTCAGCTTCTTTCTCCCAGCCTTCTGTTCTGTTTACTCCACCCACCGAAGGGTGGGCCTATCAAATGGGCCTAGCAGTTTCTTTATTGCTTAACCAATGAAATGAACAGATTGATATATGACACTCCCACATCAAGTCAGGAGGCCGGGATTAGGTTGAGCAGTGTCACCTGATTTCTTAGCACTGATACCTGGACCTCCTTTCAGGCTAATCAAATTAGACCTTGGGCATAAGGTACATAATTCATTCTCTCTCTCTCTCTCTCTCTCTCTCTCTCTCTCTCTCTCTCTCTCTCTCTCTCTCCATCCTCTGCGTGTTGGGGGGAGGTAGTTGTGAGGTTGTAGTGATGTGTGGGATATGTAAGCACCTAGTATGATCTCACAGCGTATCCAGGAAAGAAAATAACCACACCGGGTGATCAAATACAGGTGTGTGTGTGTAGCAGTGGTGTGCATGGGTGGGTGTAGGTTTCAGTGCACACTTCTAGTAGATGCCTAAGGAAAGGTATGGGTGTGTTTTCGCAGGTGCTGTCTCTTTTTATCTGAGACAGGGTCTTTATTGGCCTGAAGCTGACAAAATGGGGTGTGGCGGCGTAAACGAATGCAGACAGTTTGTAAAAATACATATAGTTTTAATGTAGAGATAGACTTACAGAACCACTGTTCCCGCGGAGACCAGGAGAGTAGAAGAGACAGCTCGGAGCACACTCGCCAAATTTATAGGCAGACATTAGCCAGAGGCGAACACGCCCCCTAAGGGGCGGGACTTATCCCTACATCTCCCCTTTTTGTCTAAATAAGACAGAACCAAACCAAATACAACTACATACAATAACAACAAATAATAAATATAACAAACAATATTGAGAACAAAAGCTTTGCTAAACATTCTATCTCAAGGAGTCCAAATAATGTAAAGAGTAACTACAATTATATAATCTTCAACTCAGTCAAAGATCTGAGAACGGAATAAACACTACTCAACAAACGAGATATATCCAAAATGTGCAACAATTGACAGAGACAACTGACTACCTGGGCAATCACCCAAAGTCTCGTTTGCAATGTTGAGTCAACCAATTTTGGCTAAGGCCTAACATAACTGACATACCATTATTAAAGGCAAGGAACTTTTCAAAACTATCTTACCCTGTCTTGGCAGGATATGACAGTCCTGTTTTATCCATTGATGCACGCTCTGTATCTGTGTCAGTGGTTGAGGTATAGGCATTTCTTTGCCCAAAGGCCAGTTCTGCCAAATAGAAAGGCTCCAGGTGGAGTGTCTTTGGTGCTCAACATTCTCTCGGGAATGGAGTGGTGTTGCCAGGAGCAATTGTATCTCACTATCACAAAACTCTGAGTTAGATTAAAGGCCATTTTCTACAGCTCTTTGAAGATGTTGAAGATTATCCAACTATACTGAGTATAATCTCTATATATCTAAAGAACCTGATTAGTCTGATTATAAATGACAAACTTAGATGACTATTTATCTATATAATTCTCAATATCTATCTAACTTAAAGACTAAGACAATAAACAACTGTGTAACAAATGAGGATAATGACCTCCAAATATAAACACTGTACAAATATACATTGCAATATGGTAAATATATATCAATGCACAAACATTATATAAGTATCTTAATCAGAGGTAGAAATGTACATTGCAATATGGTAAATGTATACAATATATATATCAATACAATATATGTCAATACATAAAAATGTTTTAAACAGACATAGAAACATGCATGCATACAATAGTCAATATAATTTAACTTTGTTTCAATATACAAGAATTGATACCAATATACTTGTCTAAAAGCAGTAACTCACAATTATAAATCTATAATCCCATCATTCCCTCTTTTTTTTTTTCAAAATGATCCCTGAGCTTATAAAATTCCTCCACCAACCTCCCAACCCCTAAATGATGTCCCTAAACCCAGGGGTAAACTTACTGGGAGAGGGGACGTCGTCCTCTAGAATTACTTCCAGCTGTCATGGGGGCGACGTTCTTTCTGGGGGATCCTGTGAAAGTAAAATGATGGTTAAATTTCAAGATCAATGTCTTTTAAAATTGCAAATAGTCTCTGAGTATTTTGTGGAGGTCTGGCCAGAGTGTTATACAAGATGTGCACCATTTCAGCTAAC